>NW_026292704.1:300000-497158 GCF_023091745.1 Budorcas taxicolor | reverse complement strand
CCTGTGGGAAAGCCTCGTGGGAAAGCCTCGAGGGACAGCCTCGAGGGAAAGCCACAGATCCCTTGATCCACGTGACAGGACGCGTGACACTACTGCTGCAGCTCGGGAGGAAAGCGCACGTGCAGGCCCCCACTCGAGACGAGGCCTGACTCCCCTGGGGAGACTCAGAAGCACCCCAAGATCCATCGCAACACTGGAGAGGAATCCTCAGGTTCCGGCCCCGACTCCACACAAGGACTGAGGCCCCGGCATGGACGGGAGAGGAATCCCGAGAGGTCCCCTAGCAACTCGCATGGGGACTGGCCTTTCCTGAGGCCACCAGAGCGGGTCCCTGAGGTCCCCGTCGTAACTCGAGAAGACCTGCCGCAACTCGAGAAAATCCAGGAGGTTCTCCCCTCCAGGCGAGATGAGGCCCATTTCCGCTGAGGCGTCTCGAGGCTGATCACACCTCACCTCTGGAACTTCGAAAGGGTCCTTCACACCCTTGGTGCAAATCAAGAAGTTCCCCGACCTAGCCGTCTCCACTCGAGAGGAATCACGAGGGTCCCGCCCACATCCAGAGGAGCCCCGTTTCCGCCTCGTAGCTCGAGATGAGGGATCCTTTCCCTGCTTCGTCGGGAAAGAGTTCCCGGCGTTCCCGTCGCATCTCAAGAGGAGGCCCTCTCAACAGGAACGGCGAGAGGAACTCCAGGGTCGTGCCACCATTCCAAGAGTCCCCCAGATGTCTCAGTCCATTCCAGAGGAACCTCTTTTCCCTTCACCGGCTCGTCTTTCACGCCGAGGATCGACTCACACCAAGGTGGCACGTGGCACAGCCCTGTGGGAAAGCCTCGTGGGAAAGCCTCGAGGGACAGCCTCGAGGGAAAGCCACAGATCCCTTGATCCACGTGACAGGAAGCGTGACACTACTGCTGCAGCTCGGGAGGAAAGCGCACGTGCAGGCCCCCACTCGAGACGAGGCCTGACTCCCCTGAGGAGACTCAGAAGCACCCCAAGATCCATGGCAACACTGGAGAGGAATCCTCAGGTTCCGGCCCCGACTCCACACAAGGACTGAGGCCCCGGCATGGACGGGAGAGGAATCCCGAGAGGTCCCCTAGCAACTCGCATGGGGACTGGCCTTTCCTGAGGCCACCAGAGCGGGTCCCTGAGGTCCCCGTCGTAACTCGAGAAGACCTGCCGCAACTCGAGAAAATCCAGGAGGTTCTCCCCTCCAGGCGAGATGAGGCCCATTTCCGCTGAGGCGTCTCGAGGCTGATCACACCTCACCTCTGGAACTTCGAAAGGGTCCTTCACACCCTTGGTGCAAATCAAGAAGTTCCCCGACCTAGCCGTCTCCACTCGAGTGGAATCACGAGGGTCCCGCCCACATCCAGAGGAGCCCCGTTTCCGCCTCGTAGCTCGAGATGAGGGATCCTTTCCCTGCTTCGTCGGGAAAGAGTTCCCGGCGTTCCCGTCGCATCTCAAGAGGAGGCCCTCTCAACAGGAACGGCGAGAGGAACTCCAGGGTCGTGCCACCATTCCAAGAGTCCCCCAGATGTCTCAGTCCATTCCACAGGAACCTCTTTTCCCTTCACCGGCTCGTCTTTCACGCCGAGGATCGACTCACACCAAGGTGGCACGTGGCACAGCCCTGTGGGAAAGCCTCGTGGGAAAGCCTCGAGGGACAGCCTCGAGGGAAAGCCACAGATCCCTTGATCCACGTGACAGGACGCGTGACACTACTGCTGCAGCTCGGGAGGAAAGCGCACGTGCAGGCCCCCACTCGAGACGAGGCCTGACTCCCCTGGGGAGACTCAGAAGCACCCCAAGATCCATGGCAACACTGGAGAGGAATCCTCAGGTTCCGGCCCCGACTCCACACAAGGACTGAGGCCCCGGCATGGACGGGAGAGGAATCCCGAGAGGTCCCCTAGCAACTCGCATGGGGACTGGCCTTTCCTGAGGCCACCAGAGCGGGTCCCTGAGGTCCCCGTCGTAACTCGAGAAGACCTGCCGCAACTCGAGAAAATCCAGGAGGTTCTCCCCTCCAGGCGAGATGAGGCCCATTTCCGCTGAGGCGTCTCGAGGCTGATCACAGCTCACCTCTGGAACTTCGAAAGGGTCCTTCACACCCTTGGTGCAAATCAAGAAGTTCCCCGACCTAGCCGACTCCACTCGAGAGGAATCACGAGGGTCCCGCCCACATCCAGAGGAGCCCCGTTTCCGCCTCGTAGCTCGAGATGAGGGATCCTTTCCCTGCTTCGTCGGGAAAGAGTTCCCGGCGTTCCCGTCGCATCTCAAGAGGAGGCCCTCTCAACAGGAACGGCGAGAGGAACTCCAGGGTCGTGCCACCATTCCAAGAGTCCCCCAGATGTCTCAGTCCATTCCAGAGGAACCTCTTTTCCCTTCACCGGCTCGTCTTTCACGCCGAGGATAGACTCACACCAAGGTGGCACGTGGCACAGCCCTGTGGGAAAGCCTCGTGGGAAAGCCTCGAGGGACAGCCTCGAGGGAAAGCCACAGATCCCTTGATCCACGTGACAGGAAGCGTGACACTACTGCTGCAGCTCGGGAGGAAAGCGCACGTGCAGGCCCCCACTCGAGACGAGGCCTGACTCCCCTGGGGAGACTCAGAAGCACCCCAAGATCCATGGCAACACTGGAGAGGAATCCTCAGGTTCCGGCCCCGACTCCACACAAGGACTGAGGGCCCGGCATGGACGGGAGAGGAATCCCGAGAGGTCCCCTAGCAACTCGCATGGGGACTGGCCTTTCCTGAGGCCACCAGAGCGGGTCCCTGAGGTCCCCGTCGTAACTCGAGAAGACCTGCCGCAACTCGAGAAAATCCAGGAGGTTCTCCCCTCCAGGCGAGATGAGGCCCATTTCCGCTGAGGCGTCTCGAGGCTGATCACACCTCACCTCTGGAACTTCGAAAGGGTCCTTCACACCGTTGGTGCAAATCAAGAAGTTCCCCGACCTAGCCGTCTCCACTCGAGAGGAATCACGAGGGTCCCGCCCACATCCAGAGGAGCCCCGTTTCCGCCTCGTAGCTCGAGATGAGGGATCCTTTCCCTGCTTCGTCGGGAAAGAGTTCCCGGCGTTCCCGTCGCATCTCAAGAGGAGGCCCTCTCAACAGGAACGGCGAGAGGAACTCCAGGGTCGTGCCACCATTGCAAGAGTCCCCCAGATGTCTCAGTCCATTCCAGAGGAACCTCTTTTCCCTTCACCGGCACGTCTTTCACGCCGAGGATGGACTCACACCAAGGTGGCACGTGGCACAGCCCTGTGGGAAAGCCTCGTGGGAAAGCCTCGAGGGACAGCCTCGAGGGAAAGCCACAGATCCCTTGATCCACGTGACAGGACGCGTGACACTACTGCTGCAGCTCGGGAGGAAAGCGCACGTGCAGGCCCCCACTCGAGACGAGGCCTGACTCCCCTGGGGAGACTCAGAAGCACCCCAAGATCCATCGCAACACTGGAGAGGAATCCTCAGGTTCCGGCCCCGACTCCACACAAGGACTGAGGCCCCGGCATGGACGGGAGAGGAATCCCGAGAGGTCCCCTAGCAACTCGCATGGGGACTGGCCTTTCCTGAGGCCACCAGAGCGGGTCCCTGAGGTCCCCGTCGTAACTCGAGAAGACCTGCCGCAACTCGAGAAAATCCAGGAGGTTCTCCCCTCCAGGCGAGATGAGGCCCATTTCCGCTGAGGCGTCTCGAGGCTGATCACAGCTCACCTCTGGAACTTCGAAAGGGTCCTTCACACCCTTGGTGCAAATCAAGAAGTTCCCCGACCTAGCCGTCTCCACTCGAGAGGAATCACGAGGGTCCCACCCACATCCAGAGGAGCCCCGTTTCCGCCTCGTAGCTCGAGATGAGGGATCCTTTCCCTGCTTCGTCGGGAAAGAGTTCCCGGCGTTCCCGTCGCATCTCAAGAGGAGGCCCTCTCAACAGGAACGGCGAGAGGAACTCCAGGGTCGTGCCACCATTCCAAGAGTCCCCCAGATGTCTCAGTCCATTCCAGAGGAACCTCTTTTCCCTTCACCGGCTCGTCTTTCACGCCGAGGATCGACTCACACCAAGGTGGCACGTGGCACAGCCCTGTGGGAAAGCCTCGTGGGAAAGCCTCGAGGGACAGCCTCGAGGGAAAGCCACAGATCCCTTGATCCACGTGACAGGAAGCGTGACACTACTGCTGCAGCTCGGGAGGAAAGCGCACGTGCAGGCCCCCACTCGAGACGAGGCCTGACTCCCCTGAGGAGACTCAGAAGCACCCCAAGATCCATGGCAACACTGGAGAGGAATCCGCAGGTTCCGGCCCCGACTCCACACAAGGACTGAGGCCCCGGCATGGACGGGAGAGGAATCCCGAGAGGTCCCCTAGCAACTCGCATGGGGACTCGCCTTTCCTGAGGCCACCAGAGCGGGTCCCTGAGGTCCCCGTCGTAACTCGAGAAGACCTGCCGCAACTCGAGAAAATCCAGGAGGTTCTCCCCTCCAGGCGAGATGAGGCCCATTTCCGCTGAGGCGTCTCGAGGCTGATCACACCTCACCTCTGGAACTTCGAAAGGGTCCTTCACACCCTTGGTGCAAATCAAGAAGTTCCCCGACCTAGCCGTCTCCACTCGAAAGGATTCACGACGGTCCCGCCCACATCCAGAGGAGCCCCGTTTCCGCCTCGTAGCTCGAGATGAGGGATCCTTTCCCTGCTTCGTCGGGAAAGAGTTCCCGGCGTTCCCGTCGCATCTCAAGAGGAGGCCCTCTCAACAGGAACGGCGAGAGGAACTCCAGGGTCGTGCCACCATTCCAAGAGTCCCCCAGATGTCTCAGTCCATTCCAGAGGAACCTCTTTTCCCTTCACCGGCTCGTCTTTCACGCCGAGGATCGACTCACACCAAGGTGGCACGTGGCACAGCCCTGTGGGAAAGCCTCGTGGGAAAGCCTCGAGGGACAGCCTCGAGGGAAAGCCACAGATCCCTTGATCCACGTGACAGGAAGCGTGACACTACTGCTGCAGCTCGGGAGGAAAGCGCACGTGCAGGCCCCCACTAGAGACGAGGCCTGACTCCCCTGGGGAGACTCAGAAGCACCCCAAGATCCATGGCAACACTGGAGAGGAATCCTCAGGTTCCGGCCCCGACTCCACACAAGGACTGAGGCCCCGGCATGGACGGGAGAGGAATCCCGAGAGGTCCCCTAGCAACTCGCATGGGGACTGGCCTTTCCTGAGGCCACCAGAGCGGGTCCCTGAGGTCCCCGTCGTAACTCGAGAAGACCTGCCGCAACTCGAGAAAATCCAGGAGGTTCTCCCCTCCAGGCGAGATGAGGCCCATTTCCGCTGAGGCGTCTCGAGGCTGATCACACCTCACCTCTGGAACTTCGAAAGGGTCCTTCACACCCTTGGTGCAAATCAAGAAGTTCCCCGACCTAGCCGTCTCCACTCGAGAGGAATCACGAGGGTCCCGCCCACATCCAGAGGAGCCCCGTTTCCGCCTCGTAGCTCGAGATGAGGGATCCTTTCCCTGCTTCGTCGGGAAAGAGTTCCCGGCGTTCCCGTCGCATCTCAAGAGGAGGCCCTCTCAACAGGAACGGCGAGAGGAACTCCAGGGTCGTGCCACCATTCCAAGAGTCCCCCAGATGTCTCAGTCCATTCCACAGGAACCTCTTTTCCCTTCACCGGCTCGTCTTTCACGCCGAGGATCGACTCACACCAAGGTGGCACGTGGCACAGCCCTGTGGGAAAGCCTCGTGGGAAAGCCTCGAGGGACAGCCTCGAGGGAAAGCCACAGATCCCTTGATCCACGTGACAGGAAGCGTGACACTACTGCTGCAGCTCGGGAGGAAAGCGCACGTGCAGGCCCCCACTCGAGACGAGGCCTGACTCCCCTGGGGAGACTCAGAAGCACCCCAAGATCCATGGCAACACTGGAGAGGAATCCTCAGGTTCCGGCCCCGACTCCACACAAGGACTGAGGCCCCGGCATGGACGGGAGAGGAATCCCGAGAGGTCCCCTAGCAACTCGCATGGGGACTGGCCTTTCCTGAGGCCACCAGAGCGGGTCCCTGAGGTCCCCGTCGTAACTCGAGAAGACCTGCCGCAACTCGAGAAAATCCAGGAGGTTCTCCCCTCCAGGCGAGATGAGGCCCATTTCCGCTGAGGCGTCTCAAGGCTGATCACAGCTCACCTCTGGAACTTCGAAAGGGTCCTTCACACCCTTGGTGCAAATCAAGAAGTTCCCCGACCTAGCCGTCTCCACTCGAGAGGAATCACGAGGGTCCCGCCCACATCCAGAGGAGCCCCGTTTCCGCCTCGTAGCTCGAGATGAGGGATCCTTTCCCTGCTTCGTCGGGAAAGAGTTCCCGGCGTTCCCGTCGCATCTCAAGAGGAGGCCCTCTCAACAGGAACGGCGAGAGGAACTCCAGGGTCGTGCCACCATTCCAAGAGTCCCCCAGATGTCTCAGTCCATTCCAGAGGAACCTCTTTTCCCTTCACCGGCTCGTCTTTCACGCCGAGGATCGACTCACACCAAGGTGGCACGTGGCACAGCCCTGTGGGAAAGCCTCGTGGGAAAGCCTCGAGGGACAGCCTCGAGGGAAAGCCACAGATCCCTTGATCCACGTGACAGGAAGCGTGACACTACTGCTGCAGCTCGGGAGGAAAGCGCACGTGCAGGCCCCCACTCGAGACGAGGCCTGACTCCCCTGGGGAGACTCAGAAGCACCCCAAGATCCATGGCAACACTGGAGAGGAATCCTCAGGTTCCGGCCCCGACTCCACACAAGGACTGAGGGCCCGGCATGGACGGGAGAGGAATCCCGAGAGGTCCCCTAGCAACTCGCATGGGGACTGGCCTTTCCTGAGGCCACCAGAGCGGGTCCCTGAGGTCCCCGTCGTAACTCGAGAAGACCTGCCGCAACTCGAGAAAATCCAGGAGGTTCTCCCCTCCAGGCGAGATGAGGCCCATTTCCGCTGAGGCGTCTCGAGGCTGATCACACCTCACCTCTGGAACTTCGAAAGGGTCCTTCACACCCTTGGTGCAAATCAAGAAGTTCCCCGACCTAGCCGTCTCCACTCGAGAGGAATCACGAGGGTCCCGCCCACATCCAGAGGAGCCCCGTTTCCGCCTCGTAGCTCGAGATGAGGGATCCTTTCCCTGCTTCGTCGGGAAAGAGTTCCCGGCGTTCCCGTCGCATCTCAAGAGGAGGCCCTCTCAACAGGAACGGCGAGAGGAACTCCAGGGTCGTGCCACCATTGCAAGAGTCCCCCAGATGTCTCAGTCCATTCCAGAGGAACCTCTTTTCCCTTCACCGGCACGTCTTTCACGCCGAGGATGGACTCACACCAAGGTGGCACGTGGCACAGCCCTGTGGGAAAGCCTCGTGGGAAAGCCTCGAGGGACAGCCTCGAGGGAAAGCCACAGATCCCTTGATCCACGTGACAGGACGCGTGACACTACTGCTGCAGCTCGGGAGGAAAGCGCACGTGCAGGCCCCCACTCGAGACGAGGCCTGACTCCCCTGGGGAGACTCAGAAGCACCCCAAGATCCATGGCAACACTGGAGAGGAATCCTCAGGTTCCGGCCCCGACTCCACACAAGGACTGAGGCCCCGGCATGGACGGGAGAGGAATCCCGAGAGGTCCCCTAGCAACTCGCATGGGGACTGGCCTTTCCTGAGGCCACCAGAGCGGGTCCCTGAGGTCCCCGTCGTAACTCGAGAAGACCTGCCGCAACTCGAGAAAATCCAGGAGGTTCTCCCCTCCAGGCGAGATGAGGCCCATTTCCGCTGAGGCGTCTCGAGGCTGATCACACCTCACCTCTGGAACTTCGAAAGGGTCCTTCACACCCTTGGTGCAAATCAAGAAGTTCCCCGACCTAGCCGTCTCCACTCGAGAGGAATCACGAGGGTCCCGCCCACATCCAGAGGAGCCCCGTTTCCGCCTCGTAGCTCGAGATGAGGGATCCTTTCCCTGCTTCGTCGGGAAAGAGTTCCCGGCTTTCCCGTCGCATCTCAAGAGGAGGCCCTCTCAACAGGAACGGCGAGAGGAACTCCAGGGTCGTGCCACCATTCCAAGAGTCCCCCAGATGTCTCATTCCATTCCAGAGGAACCTCTTTTCCCTTCACCGGCTCGTCATTCACGCTGAGGATCGACTCACACCAAGGTGGCACGTGGCACAGCCCTGTGGGAAAGCCTCGTGGGAAAGCCTCGAGGGACAGCCTCGAGGGAAAGCCACAGATCCCTTGATCCACGTGACAGGAAGCGTGACACTACTGCTGCAGCTCGGGAGGAAAGCGCACGTGCAGGCCCCCACTCGAGACGAGGCCTGCCTCCCCTGGGGAGACTCAGAAGCACCCCAAGATCCATGGCAACACTGGAGAGGAATTCTCAGGTTCCGGCCCCGACTCCACACAAGGACTGAGGCCCCGGCATGGACGGGAGAGGAATCCCGAGAGGTCCCCTAGCAACTCGCATGGGGACTGGCCTTTCCTGAGGCCACCAGAGCGGGTCCCTGAGGTCCCCGTCGTAACTCGAGAAGACCTGCCGCAACTCGAGAAAATCCAGGAGGTTCTCCCCTCCAGGCGAGATGAGGCCCATTTCCGCTGAGGCGTCTCGAGGCTGATCACACCTCACCTCTGGA
Organism: Budorcas taxicolor; assembly: GCF_023091745.1. Classification (NCBI taxonomy): domain Eukaryota; kingdom Metazoa; phylum Chordata; class Mammalia; order Artiodactyla; family Bovidae; genus Budorcas; species Budorcas taxicolor. The sequence continues at coordinate 488,538 of NW_026292704.1, read as the reverse complement.
ACTTCGAAAGGGTCCTTCACACCCTTGGTGCAAATCAAGAAGTTCCCCGACCTAGCCGTCTCCACTCGAGAGGAATCACGAGGGTCCCGCCCACATCCAGAGGAGCCCCGTTTCCGCCTCGTAGCTCGAGATGAGGGATCCTTTCCCTGCTTCGTCGGGAAAGAGTTCCCGGCGTTCCCGTCGCATCTCAAGAGGAGGCCCTCTCAACAGGAACGGCGAGAGGAACTCCAGGGTCGTGCCACCATTCCAAGAGTCCCCCAGATGTCTCAGTCCATTCCAGAGGAACCTCTTTTCCCTTCACCGGCTCGTCTTTCACGCCGAGGATCGACTCACACCAAGGTGGCACGTGGCACAGCCCTGTGGGAAAGCCTCGTGGGAAAGCCTCGAGGGACAGCCTCGAGGGAAAGCCACAGATCCCTTGATCCACGTGACAGGAAGCGTGACACTACTGCTGCAGCTCGGGAGGAAAGCGCACGTGCAGGCCCCCACTCGAGACGAGGCCTGACTCCCCTGAGGAGACTCAGAAGCACCCCAAGATCCATGGCAACACTGGAGAGGAATCCGCAGGTTCCGGCCCCGACTCCACACAAGGACTGAGGCCCCGGCATGGACGGGAGAGGAATCCCGAGAGGTCCCCTAGCAACTCGCATGGGGACTCGCCTTTCCTGAGGCCACCAGAGCGGGTCCCTGAGGTCCCCGTCGTAACTCGAGAAGACCTGCCGCAACTCGAGAAAATCCAGGAGGTTCTCCCCTCCAGGCGAGATGAGGCCCATTTCCGCTGAGGCGTCTCGAGGCTGATCACACCTCACCTCTGGAACTTCGAAAGGGTCCTTCACACCCTTGGTGCAAATCAAGAAGTTCCCCGACCTAGCCGTCTCCACTCGAGAGGATTCACGAGGGTCCCGCCCACATCCAGAGGAGCCCCGTTTCCGCCTCGTAGCTCGAGATGAGGGATCCTTTCCCTGCTTCGTCGGGAAAGAGTTCCCGGCGTTCCCGTCGCATCTCAAGAGGAGGCCCTCTCAACAGGAACGGCGAGAGGAACTCCAGGGTCGTGCCACCATTGCAAGAGTCCCCCAGATGTCTCAGTCCATTCCAGAGGAACCTCTTTTCCCTTCACCGGCACGTCTTTCACGCCGAGGATCGACTCACACCAAGGTGGCACGTGGCACAGCCCTGTGGGAAAGCCTCGTGGGAAAGCCTCGAGGGACAGCCTCGAGGGAAAGCCACAGATCCCTTGATCCACGTGACAGGAAGCGTGACACTACTGCTGCAGCTCGGGAGGAAAGCGCACGTGCAGGCCCCCACTCGAGACGAGGCCTGACTCCCCTGGGGAGACTCAGAAGCACCCCAAGATCCATGGCAACACTGGAGAGGAATCCTCAGGTTCCGGCCCCGACTCCACACAAGGACTGAGGCCCCGGCATGGACGGGAGAGGAATCCCGAGAGGTCCCCTAGCAACTCGCATGGGGACTGGCCTTTCCTGAGGCCACCAGAGCGGGTCCCTGAGGTCCCCGTCGTAACTCGAGAAGACCTGCCGCAACTCGAGAAAATCCAGGAGGTTCTCCCCTCCAGGCGAGATGAGGCCCATTTCCGCTGAGGCGTCTCGAGGCTGATCACACCTCACCTCTGGAACTTCGAAAGGGTCCTTCACACCCTTGGTGCAAATCAAGAAGTTCCCCGACCTAGCCGTCTCCACTCGAGAGGAATCACGAGGGTCCCGCCCACATCCAGAGGAGCCCCGTTTCCGCCTCGTAGCTCGAGATGAGGGATCCTTTCCCTGCTTCGTCGGGAAAGAGTTCCCGGCGTTCCCGTCGCATCTCAAGAGGAGGCCCTCTCAACAGGAACGGCGAGAGGAACTCCAGGGTCGTGCCACCATTCCAAGAGTCCCCCAGATGTCTCAGTCCATTCCACAGGAACCTCTTTTCCCTTCACCGGCTCGTCTTTCACGCCGAGGATCGACTCACACCAAGGTGGCACGTGGCACAGCCCTGTGGGAAAGCCTCGTGGGAAAGCCTCGAGGGACAGCCTCGAGGGAAAGCCACAGATCCCTTGATCCACGTGACAGGAAGCGTGACACTACTGCTGCAGCTCGGGAGGAAAGCGCACGTGCAGGCCCCCACTCGAGACGAGGCCTGACTCCCCTGGGGAGACTCAGAAGCACCCCAAGATCCTTGGCAACACTGGAGAGGAATCCTCAGGTTCCGGCCCCGACTCCACACAAGGACTGAGGCCCCGGCATGGACGTGAGAGGAATCCCGAGAGGTCCCCTAGCAACTCGCATGGGGACTGGCCTTTCCTGAGGCCACCAGAGCGGGTCCCTGAGGTCCCCGTCGTAACTCGAGAAGACCTGCCGCAACTCGAGAAAATCCAGGAGGTTCTCCCCTCCAGGCGAGATGAGGCCCATTTCCGCTGAGGCGTCTCGAGGCTGATCACACCTCACCTCTGGAACTTCGAAAGGGTCCTTCACACCCTTGGTGCAAATCAAGAAGTTCCCCGACCTAGCCGTCTCCACTCGAGAGGAATCACGAGGGTCCCGCCCACATCCAGAGGAGCCCCGTTTCCGCCTCGTAGCTCGAGATGAGGGATCCTTTCCCTGCTTCGTCGGGAAAGAGTTCCCGGCGTTCCCGTCGCATCTCAAGAGGAGGCCCTCTCAACAGGAACGGCGAGAGGAACTCCAGGGTCGTGCCACCATTCCAAGAGTCCCCCAGATGTCTCAGTCCATTCCAGAGGAACCTCTTTTCCCTTCACCGGCTCGTCTTTCACGCCGAGGATCGACTCACACCAAGGTGGCACGTGGCACAGCCCTGTGGGAAAGCCTCGTGGGAAAGCCTCGAGGGACAGCCTCGAGGGAAAGCCACAGATCCCTTGATCCACGTGACAGGAAGCGTGACACTACTGCTGCAGCTCGGGAGGAAAGCGCACGTGCAGGCCCCCACTCGAGACGAGGCCTGACTCCCCTGGGGAGACTCAGAAGCACCCCAAGATCCATGGCAACACTGGAGAGGAATCCTCAGGTTCCGGCCCCGACTCCACACAAGGACTGAGGCCCCGGCATGGACGGGAGAGGAATCCCGAGAGGTCCCCTAGCAACTCGCATGGGGACTCGCCTTTCCTGAGGCCACCAGAGCGGGTCCCTGAGGTCCCCGTCGTAACTCGAGAAGACCTGCCGCAACTCGAGAAAATCCAGGAGGTTCTCCCCTCCAGGCGAGATGAGGCCCATTTCCGCTGAGGCGTCTCGAGGCTGATCACACCTCACCTCTGGAACTTCCAAAGGGTCCTTCACACCCTTGGTGCAAATCAAGAAGTTCCCCGACCTAGCCGTCTCCACTCGAGAGGAATCACGTGGGTCCCGCCCACATCCAGAGGAGCCCCGTTTCCGCCTCGTAGCTCGAGATGAGGGATCCTTTCCCTGCTTCGTCGGGAAAGAGTTCCCGGCGTTCCCGTCGCATCTCAAGAGGAGGCCCTCTCAACAGGAACGGCGAGAGGAACTCCAGGGTCGTGCCACCATTCCAAGAGTCCCCCAGATGTCTCAGTCCATTCCAGAGGAACCTCTTTTCCCTTCACCGGCTCGTCTTTCACGCCGAGGATCGACTCACACCAAGGTGGCACGTGGCACAGCCCTGTGGGAAAGCCTCGTGGGAAAGCCTCGAGGGACAGCCTCGAGGGAAAGCCACAGATCCCTTGATCCACGTGACAGGAAGCGTGACACTACTGCTGCAGCTCGGGAGGAAAGCGCACGTGCAGGCCCCCACTCGAGACGAGGCCTGACTCCCCTGGGGAGACTCAGAAGCACCCCAAGATCCATGGCAACACTGGAGAGGAATCCGCAGGTTCCGGCCCCGACTCCACACAAGGACTGAGGCCCCGGCATGGACGGGAGAGGAATCCCGAGAGGTCCCCTAGCAACTCGCATGGGGACTCGCCTTTCCTGAGGCCACCAGAGCGGGTCCCTGAGGTCCCCGTCGTAACTCGAGAAGACCTGCCGCAACTCGAGAAAATCCAGGAGGTTCTCCCCTCCAGGCGAGATGAGGCCCATTTCCGCTGAGGCGTCTCGAGGCTGATCACACCTCACCTCTGGAACTTCGAAAGGGTCCTTCACACCCTTGGTGCAAATCAAGAAGTTCCCCGACCTAGCCGTCTCCACTCGAGAGGATTCACGATGGTCCCGCCCACATCCAGAGGAGCCCCGTTTCCGCCTCGTAGCTCGAGATGAGGGATCCTTTCCCTGCTTCGTCGGGAAAGAGTTCCCGGCGTTCCCGTCGCATCTCAAGAGGAGGCCCTCTCAACAGGAACGGCGAGAGGAACTCCAGGGTCGTGCCACCATTCCAAGAGTCCCCCAGATGTCTCAGTCCATTCCAGAGGAACCTCTTTTCCCTTCACCGGCTCGTCTTTCACGCCGAGGATCGACTCACACCAAGGTGGCACGTGGCACAGCCCTGTGGGAAAGCCTCGTGGGAAAGCCTCGTGGGAAAGCCTCGAGGGACAGCCTCGAGGGAAAGCCACAGATCCCTTGATCCACGTGACAGGAAGCGTGACACTACTGCTGCAGCTCGGGAGGAAAGCGCACGTGCAGGCCCCCACTCGAGACGAGGCCTGACTCCCCTGGGGAGACTCAGAAGCACCCCAAGATCCATGGCAACACTGGAGAGGAATCCTCAGGTTCCGGCCCCGACTCCACACAAGGACTGAGGACCCGGCATGGACGGGAGAGGAATCCCGAGAGGTCCCCTAGCAACTCGCATGGGGACTGGCCTTTCCTGAGGCCACCAGAGCGGGTCCCTGAGGTCCCCGTCGTAACTCGAGAAGACCTGCCGCAACTGGAGAAAATCCAGGAGGTTCTCCCCTCCAGGCGAGATGAGGCCCATTTCCGCTGAGGCGTCTCGAGGCTGATCACACCTCACCTCTGGAACTTCGAAAGGGTCCTTCACACCCTTGGTGCAAATCAAGAAGTTCCCCGACCTAGCCGTCTCCACTCGAGAGGAATCACGAGGGTCCCGCCCACATCCAGAGGAGCCCCGTTTCCGCCTCGTAGCTCGAGATGAGGGATCCTTTCCCTGCTTCGTCGGGAAAGAGTTCCCGGCGTTCCCGTCGCATCTCAAGAGGAGGCCCTCTCAACAGGAACGGCGAGAGGAACTCCAGGGTCGTGCCACCATTCCAAGAGTCCCCCAGATGTCTCAGTCCATTCCAGAGGAACCTCTTTTCCCTTCACCGGCTCGTCTTTCACGCCGAGGATCGACTCACACCAAGGTGGCACGTGGCACAGCCCTGTGGGAAAGCCTCGTGGGAAAGCCTCGAGGGACAGCCTCGAGGGAAAGCCACAGATCCCTTGATCCACGTGACAGGAAGCGTGACACTACTGCTGCAGCTCGGGAGGAAAGCGCACGTGCAGGCCCCCACTCGAGACGAGGCCTGACTCCCCTGGGGAGACTCAGAAGCACCCCAAGATCCATGGCAACACTGGAGAGGAATCCTCAGGTTCCGGCCCCGACTCCACACAAGGACTGAGGCCCCGGCATGGACGGGAGAGGAATCCCGAGAGGTCCCCTAGCAACTCGCATGGGGACTCGCCTTTCCTGAGGCCACCAGAGCGGGTCCCTGAGGTCCCCGTCGTAACTCGAGAAGACCTGCCGCAACTCGAGAAAATCCAGGAGGTTCTCCCCTCCAGGCGAGATGAGGCCCATTTCCGCTGAGGCGTCTCGAGGCTGATCACACCTCACCTCTGGAACTTCCAAAGGGTCCTTCACACCCTTGGTGCAAATCAAGAAGTTCCCCGACCTAGCCGTCTCCACTCGAGAGGAATCACGTGGGTCCCGCCCACATCCAGAGGAGCCCCGTTTCCGCCTCGTAGCTCGAGATGAGGGATCCTTTCCCTGCTTCGTCGGGAAAGAGTTCCCGGCGTTCCCGTCGCATCTCAAGAGGAGGCCCTCTCAACAGGAACGGCGAGAGGAACTCCAGGGTCGTGCCACCATTCCAAGAGTCCCCCAGATGTCTCAGTCCATTCCAGAGGAACCTCTTTTCCCTTCACCGGCTCGTCTTTCACGCCGAGGATCGACTCACACCAAGGTGGCACGTGGCACAGCCCTGTGGGAAAGCCTCGTGGGAAAGCCTCGAGGGACAGCCTCGAGGGAAAGCCACAGATCCCTTGATCCACGTGACAGGAAGCGTGACACTACTGCTGCAGCTCGGGAGGAAAGCGCACGTGCAGGCCCCCACTCGAGACGAGGCCTGACTCCCCTGGGGAGACTCAGAAGCACCCCAAGATCCATGGCAACACTGGAGAGGAAGCCGCAGGTTCCGGCCCCGACTCCACACAAGGACTGAGGCCCCGGCATGGACGGGAGAGGAATCCCGAGAGGTCCCCTAGCAACTCGCATGGGGACTCGCCTTTCCTGAGGCCACCAGAGCGGGTCCCTGAGGTCCCCGTCGTAACTCGAGAAGACCTGCCGCAACTCGAGAAAATCCAGGAGGTTCTCCCCTCCAGGCGAGATGAGGCCCATTTCCGCTGAGGCGTCTCGAGGCTGATCACAGCTCACCTCTGGAACTTCGAAAGGGTCCTTCACACCCTTGGTGCAAATCAAGAAGTTCCCCGACCTAGCCGTCTCCACTCGAGAGGAATCACGAGGGTCCCGCCCACATCCAGAGGAGCCCCGTTTCCGCCTCGTAGCTCGAGATGAGGGATCCTTTCCCTGCTTCGTCGGGAAAGAGTTCCCGGCGTTCCCGTCGCATCTCAAGAGGAGGCCCTCTCAACAGGAACGGCGAGAGGAACTCCAGGGTCGTGCCACCATTCCAAGAGTCCCCCAGATGTCTCAGTCCATTCCAGAGGAACCTCTTTTTCCTTCACCGGCTCGTCTTTCACGCCGAGGATCGACTCACCTCAAGGTGGCACGTGGCACAGCCCTGTGGGAAAGCCTCGTGGGAAAGCCTCGAGGGACAGCCTCGAGGGAAAGCCACAGATCCCTTGATCCACGTGACAGGAAGCGTGACACTACTGCTGCAGCTCGGGAGGAAAGCGCACGTGCAGGCCCCCACTCGAGACGAGGCCTGACTCCCCTGAGGAGACTCAGAAGCACCCCAAGATCCATGGCAACACTGGAGAGGTATCCGCAGGTTCCGGCCCCGACTCCACACAAGGACTGAGGCCCCGGCATGGACGGGAGAGGAATCCCGAGAGGTCCCCTAGCAACTCGCATGGGGACTGGCCTTTCCTGAGGCCACCAGAGCGGGTCCCTGAGGTCCCCGTCGTAACTCGAGAAGACCTGCCGCAACTCGAGAAAATCCAGGAGGTTCTCCCCTCCAGGCGAGATGAGGCCCATTTCCGCTGAGGCGTCTCGAGGCTGATCACACCTCACCTCTGGAACTTCGAAAGGGTCCTTCACACCCTTGGTGCAAATCAAGAAGTTCCCCGACCTAGCCGTCTCCACTCGAGAGGATTCACGATGGTCCCGCCCACATCCAGAGGAGCCCCGTTTCCGCCTCGTAGCTCGAGATGAGGGATCCTTTCCCTGCTTCGTCGGGAAAGAGTTCCCGGCGTTCCCGTCGCATCTCAAGAGGAGGCCCTCTCAACAGGAACGGCGAGAGGAACTCCAGGGTCGTGCCACCATTCCAAGAGTCCCCCAGATGTCTCAGTCCATTCGAGAGGAACCTCTTTTCCCTTCACCGGCTCGTCTTTCACGCCGAGGATCGACTCACACCAAGGTGGCACGTGGCACAGCCCTGTGGGAAAGCCTCGTGGGAAAGCCTCGAGGGACAGCCTCGAGGGAAAGCCACAGATCCCTTGATCCACGTGACAGGAAGCGTGACACTACTGCTGCAGCTCGGGAGGAAAGCGCACGTGCAGGCCCCCACTCGAGACGAGGCCTGACTCCCCTGGGGAGACTCAGAAGCACCCCAAGATCCATGGCAACACTGGAGAGGAATCCTCAGGTTCCGGCCCCGACTCCACACAAGGACTGAGGCCCCGGCATGGACGGGAGAGGAATCCCGAGAGGTCCCCTAGCAACTCGCATGGGGACTGGCCTTTCCTGAGGCCACCAGAGCGGGTCCCTGAGGTCCCCGTCGTAACTCGAGAAGACCTGCCGCAACTCGAGAAAATCCAGGAGGTTCTCCCCTCCAGGCGAGATGAGGCCCATTTCCGCTGAGGCGTCTCGAGGCTGATCACACCTCACCTCTGGAACTTCGAAAGGGTCCTTCACACCCTTGGTGCAAATCAAGAAGTTCCCCGACCTAGCCGTCTCCACTCGAGAGGAATCACGAGGGTCCCGCCCACATCCAGAGGAGCCCCGTTTCCGCCTCGTAGCTCGAGATGAGGGATCCTTTCCCTGCTTCGTCGGGAAAGAGTTCCCGGCGTTCCCGTCGCATCTCAAGAGGAGGCCCTCTCAACAGGAACGGCGAGAGGAACTCCAGGGTCGTGCCACCATTCCAAGAGTCCCCCAGATGTCTCAGTCCATTCCAGAGGAACCTATTTTCCCTTCACCGGCTCGTCTTTCATGCCGAGGATCGACTCACCTCAAGGTGGCACGTGGCACAGCCCTGTGGGAAAGCCTCGTGGGAAAGCCTCGAGGGACAGCCTCGAGGGAAAGCCACAGATCCCTTGATCCACGTGACAGGAAGCGTGACACTACTGCTGCAGCTCGGGAGGAAAGCGCACGTGCAGGCCCCCACTCGAGACGAGGCCTGACTCCCCTGAGGAGACTCAGAAGCACCCCAAGATCCATGGCAACACTGGAGAGGTATCCGCAGGTTCCGGCCCCGACTCCACACAAGGACTGAGGCCCCGGCATGGACGGGAGAGGAATCCCGAGAGGTCCCCTAGCAACTCGCATGGGGACTGGCCTTTCCTGAGGCCACCAGAGCGGGTCCCTGAGGTCCCCGTCGTAACTCGAGAAGACCTGCCGCAACTCGAGAAAATCCAGGAGGTTCTCCCCTCCAGGCGAGATGAGGCCCATTTCCGCTGAGGCGTCTCGAGGCTGATCACACCTCACCTCTGGAACTTCGAAAGGGTCCTTCACACCCTTGGTGCAAATCAAGAAGTTCCCCGACCTAGCCGTCTCCACTCGAGAGGATTCACGATGGTCCCGCCCATATCCAGAGGAGCCCCGTTTCCGCCTCGTAGCTCGAGATGAGGGATCCTTTCCCTGCTTCGTCGGGAAAGAGTTCCCGGCGTTCCCGTCGCATCTCAAGAGGAGGCCCTCTCAACAGGAACGGCGAGAGGAACTCCAGGGTCGTGCCACCATTCCAAGAGTCCCCCAGATGTCTCAGTCCATTCCAGAGGAACCTCTTTTCCCTTCACCGGCTCGTCTTTCACGCCGAGGATCGACTCACACCAAGGTGGCACGTGGCACAGCCCTGTGGGAAAGCCTCGTGGGAAAGCCTCGAGGGACAGCCTCGAGGGAAAGCCACAGATCCCTTGATCCACGTGACAGGAAGCGTGACACTACTGCTGCAGCTCGGGAGGAAAGCGCACGTGCAGGCCCCCACTCGAGACGAGGCCTGACTCCCCTGGGGAGACTCAGAAGCACCCCAAGATCCATGGCAACACTGGAGAGGAATCCTCAGGTTCCGGCCCCGACTCCACACAAGGACTGAGGCCCCGGCATGGACGGGAGAGGAATCCCGAGAGGTCCCCTAGCAACTCGCATGGGGACTGGCCTTTCCTGAGGCCACCAGAGCGGGTCCCTGAGGTCCCCGTCGTAACTCGAGAAGACCTGCCGCAACTCGAGAAAATCCAGGAGGTTCTCCCCTCCAGGCGAGATGAGGCCCATTTCCACTGAGGCGTCTCGAGGCTGATCACACCTCACCTCTGGAACTTCGAAAGGGTCCTTCACACCCTTGGTGCAAATCAAGAAGTTCCCCGACCTAGCCGTCTCCACTCGAGAGGAATCACGAGGGTCCCGCCCACATCCAGAGGAGCCCCGTTTCCGCCTCGTAGCTCGAGATGAGGGATCCTTTCCCTGCTTCGTCGGGAAAGAGTTCCCGGCGTTCCCGTCGCATCTCAAGAGGAGGCCCTCTCAACAGGAACGGCGAGAGGAACTCCAGGGTCGTGCCACCATTCCAAGAGTCCCCCAGATGTCTCAGTCCATTCCACAGGAACCTCTTTTCCCTTCACCGGCTCGTCTTTCACGCCGAGGATCGACTCACACCAAGGTGGCACGTGGCACAGCCCTGTGGGAAAGCCTCGTGGGAAAGCCTCGAGGGACAGCCTCGAGGGAAAGCCACAGATCCCTTGATCCACGTGACAGGAAGCGTGACACTACTGCTGCAGCTCGGGAGGAAAGCGCACGTGCAGGCCCCCACTCGAGACGAGGCGTGACTCCCCTGGGGAGACTCAGAAGCACCCCAAGATCCATGGCAACACTGGAGAGGAATCCGCAGGTTCCGGCCCCGACTCCACACAAGGACTGAGGCCCCGGCATGGACGGGAGAGGAATCCCGAGAGGTCCCCTAGCAACTCGCATGGGGACTGGCCTTTCCTGAGGCCACCAGAGCGGGTCCCTGAGGTCCCCGTCGTAACTCGAGAAGACCTGCCGCAACTCGAGAAAATCCAGGAGGTTCTCCCCTCCAGGCGAGATGAGGCCCATTTCCGCTGAGGCGTCTCGAGGCTGATCACACCACACCTCTGGAACTTCGAAAGGGTCTTTCACACCCTTGGTGCAAATCAAGAAGTTCCCCGACCTAGCCGTCTCCACTCGAGAGGAATCACGAGGGTCCCGCCCACATCCAGAGGAGCCCCGTTTCCGCCTCGTAGCTCGAGATGAGGGATCCTTTCCCTGCTTCGTCGGGAAAGAGTTCCCGGCGTTCCCGTCGCATCTCAAGAGGAGGTCCTCTCAACAGAAACGGCGAGAGGAACTCCAGGGTCGTGCCACCATTCCAAGAGTCCCCCAGATGTCTCAGTCCATTCCAGAGGAACCTCTTTTCCCTTCACCGGCTCGTCTTTCACGCCGAGGATCGACTCACACCAAGGTGGCACGTGGCACAGCCCTGTGGGAAAGCCTCGTGGGAAAGCCTCGAGGGACAGCCTCGAGGGAAAGCCACAGATCCCTTGATCCACGTGACAGGAAGCGTGACACTACTGCTGCAGCTCGGGAGGAAAGCGCACGTGCAGGCCCCCACTCGAGACGAGGCCTGACTCCCCTGGGGAGACTCAGAAGCACCCCAAGATCCTTGGCAACACTGGAGAGGAATCCTCAGGTTCCGGCCCCGACTCCACACAAGGACTGAGGCCCCGGCATGGACGGGAGAGGAATCCCGAGAGGTCCCCTAGCAACTCGCATGGGGACTGGCCTTTCCTGAGGCCACCAGAGCGGGTCCCTGAGGTCCCCGTCGTAACTCGAGAAGACCTGCCGCAACTCGAGAAAATCCAGGAGGTTCTCCCCTCCAGGCGAGATGAGGCCCATTTCCGCTGAGGCGTCTCGAGGCTGATCACAGCTCACCTCTGGAACTTCGAAAGGGTCCTTCACACCCTTGGTGCAAATCAAGAAGTTCCCCGACCTAGCCGTCTCCACTCGAGAGGAATCACGAGGGTCCCGCCCACATCCAGAGGAGCCCCGTTTCCGCCTCGTAGCTCGAGATGAGGGATCCTTTCCCTGCTTCGTCGGGAAAGAGTTCCCGGCGTTCCCGTCGCATCTCAAGAGGAGGCCCTCTCAACAGGAACGGCGAGAGGAACTCCAGGGTCGTGCCACCATTCCAAGAGTCCCCCAGATGTCTCAGTCCATTCCAGAGGAACCTCTTTTCCCTTCACCGGCTCGTCTTTCACGCCGAGGATAGACTCACACCAAGGTGGCACGTGGCACAGCCCTGTGGGAAAGCCTCGTGGGAAAGCCTCGAGGGACAGCCTCGAGGGAAAGCCACAGATCCCTTGATCCACGTGACAGGAAGCGTGACACTACTGCTGCAGCTCGGGAGGAAAGCGCACGTGCAGGCCCCCACTCGAGACGAGGCCTGACTCCCCTGGGGAGACTCAGAAGCACCCCAAGATCCATGGCAACACTGGAGAGGAATCCTCAGGTTCCGGCCCCGACTCCACACAAGGACTGAGGGCCCGGCATGGACGGGAGAGGAATCCCGAGAGGTCCCCTAGCAACTCGCATGGGGACTGGCCTTTCCTGAGGCCACCAGAGCGGGTCCCTGAGGTCCCCGTCGTAACTCGAGAAGACCTGCCGCAACTCGAGAAAATCCAGGAGGTTCTCCCCTCCAGGCGAGATGAGGCCCATTTCCGCTGAGGCGTCTCGAGGCTGATCACACCTCACCTCTGGAACTTCGAAAGGGTCCTTCACACCCTTGGTGCAAATCAAGAAGTTCCCCGACCTAGCCGTCTCCACTCCAGAGGAATCACGAGGGTCCCGCCCACATCCAGAGGAGCCCCGTTTCCGCCTCGTAGCTCGAGATGAGGGATCCTTTCCCTGCTTCGTCGGGAAAGAGTTCCCGGCGTTCCCGTCGCATCTCAAGAGGAGGCCCTCTCAACAGGAACGGCGAGAGGAACTCCAGGGTCGTGCCACCATTGCAAGAGTCCCCCAGATGTCTCAGTCCATTCCAGAGGAACCTCTTTTCCCTTCACCGGCACGTCTTTCACGCCGAGGATGGACTCACACCAAGGTGGCACGTGGCACAGCCCTGTGGGAAAGCCTCGTGGGAAAGCCTCGAGGGACAGCCTCGAGGGAAAGCCACAGATCCCTTGATCCACGTGACAGGACGCGTGACACTACTGCTGCAGCTCGGGAGGAAAGCGCACGTGCAGGCCCCCACTCGAGACGAGGCCTGACTCCCCTGGGGAGACTCAGAAGCACCCCAAGATCCATGGCAACACTGGAGAGGAATCCTCAGGTTCCGGCCCCGACTCCACACAAGGACTGAGGCCCCGGCATGGACGGGAGAGGAATCCCGAGAGGTCCCCTAGCAACTCGCATGGGGACTGGCCTTTCCTGAGGCCACCAGAGCGGGTCCCTGAGGTCCCCGTCGTAACTCGAGAAGACCTGCCGCAACTCGAGAAAATCCAGGAGGTTCTCCCCTCCAGGCGAGATGAGGCCCATTTCCGCTGAGGCGTCTCGAGGCTGATCACAGCTCACCTCTGGAACTTCGAAAGGGTCCTTCACACCCTTGGTGCAAATCAAGAAGTTCCCCGACCTAGCCGTCTCCACTCGAGAGGAATCACGAGGGTCCCGCCCACATCCAGAGGAGCCCCGTTTCCGCCTCGTAGCTCGAGATGAGGGATCCTTTCCCTGCTTCGTCGGGAAAGAGTTCCCGGCGTTCCCGTCGCATCTCAAGAGGAGGCCCTCTCAACAGGAACGGCGAGAGGAACTCCAGGGTCGTGCCACCATTCCAAGAGTCCCCCAGATGTCTCAGTCCATTCCAGAGGAACCTCTTTTCCCTTCACCGGCTCGTCTTTCACGCCGAGGATAGACTCACACCAAGGTGGCACGTGGCACAGCCCTGTGGGAAAGCCTCGTGGGAAAGCCTCGAGGGACAGCCTCGAGGGAAAGCCACAGATCCCTTGATCCACGTGACAGGAAGCGTGACACTACTGCTGCAGCTCGGGAGGAAAGCGCACGTGCAGGCCCCCACTCGAGACGAGGCCTGACTCCCCTGGGGAGACTCAGAAGCACCCCAAGATCCATGGCAACACTGGAGAGGAATCCTCAGGTTCCGGCCCCGACTCCACACAAGGACTGAGGGCCCGGCATGGACGGGAGAGGAATCCCGAGAGGTCCCCTAGCAACTCGCATGGGGACTGGCCTTTCCTGAGGCCACCAGAGCGGGTCCCTGAGGTCCCCGTCGTAACTCGAGAAGACCTGCCGCAACTCGAGAAAATCCAGGAGGTTCTCCCCTCCAGGCGAGATGAGGCCCATTTCCGCTGAGGCGTCTCGAGGCTGATCACACCTCACCTCTGGAACTTCGAAAGGGTCCTTCACACCCTTGGTGCAAATCAAGAAGTTCCCCGACCTAGCCGTCTCCACTCGAGAGGAATCACGAGGGTCCCGCCCACATCCAGAGGAGCCCCGTTTCCGCCTCGTAGCTCGAGATGAGGGATCCTTTCCCTGCTTCGTCGGGAAAGAGTTCCCGGCGTTCCCGTCGCATCTCAAGAGGAGGCCCTCTCAACAGGAACGGCGAGAGGAACTCCAGGGTCGTGCCACCATTGCAAGAGTCCCCCAGATGTCTCAGTCCATTCCAGAGGAACCTCTTTTCCCTTCACCGGCACGTCTTTCACGCCGAGGATGGACTCACACCAAGGTGGCACGTGGCACAGCCCTGTGGGAAAGCCTCGTGGGAAAGCCTCGAGGGACAGCCTCGAGGGAAAGCCACAGATCCCTTGATCCACGTGACAGGACGCGTGACACTACTGCTGCAGCTCGGGAGGAAAGCGCACGTGCAGGCCCCCACTCGAGACGAGGCCTGACTCCCCTGGGGAGACTCAGAAGCACCCCAAGATCCATGGCAACACTGGAGAGGAATCCTCAGGTTCCGGCCCCGACTCCACACAAGGACTGAGGGCCCGGCATGGACGGGAGAGGAATCCCGAGAGGTCCCCTAGCAACTCGCATGGGGACTGGCCTTTCCTGAGGCCACCAGAGCGGGTCCCTGAGGTCCCCGTCGTAACTCGAGAAGACCTGCCGCAACTCGAGAAAATCCAGGAGGTTCTCCCCTCCAGGCGAGATGAGGCCCATTTCCGCTGAGGCGTCTCGAGGCTGATCACAGCTCACCTCTGGAACTTCGAAAGGGTCCTTCACACCCTTGGTGCAAATCAAGAAGTTCCCCGACCTAGCCGTCTCCACTCGAGAGGAATCACGAGGGTCCCGCCCACATCCAGAGGAGCCCCGTTTCCGCCTCGTAGCTCGAGATGAGGGATCCTTTCCCTGCTTCGTCGGGAAAGAGTTCCCGGCGTTCCCGTCGCATCTCAAGAGGAGGCCCTCTCAACAGGAACGGCGAGAGGAACTCCAGGGTCGTGCCACCATTCCAAGAGTCCCCCAGATGTCTCAGTCCATTCCAGAGGAACCTCTTTTCCCTTCACCGGCTCGTCTTTCACGCCGAGGATAGACTCACACCAAGGTGGCACGTGGCACAGCCCTGTGGGAAAGCCTCGTGGGAAAGCCTCGAGGGACAGCCTCGAGGGAAAGCCACAGATCCCTTGATCCACGTGACAGGAAGCGTGACACTACTGCTGCAGCTCGGGAGGAAAGCGCACGTGCAGGCCCCCACTCGAGACGAGGCCTGACTCCCCTGGGGAGACTCAGAAGCACCCCAAGATCCATGGCAACACTGGAGAGGAATCCTCAGGTTCCGGCCCCGACTCCACACAAGGACTGAGGGCCTGGCATGGACGGGAGAGGAATCCCGAGAGGTCCCCTAGCAACTCGCATGGGGACTGGCCTTTCCTGAGGCCACCAGAGCGGGTCCCTGAGGTCCCCGTCGTAACTCGAGAAGACCTGCCGCAACTCGAGAAAATCCAGGAGGTTCTCCCCTCCAGGCGAGATGAGGCCCATTTCCGCTGAGGCGTCTCGAGGCTGATCACACCTCACCTCTGGAACTTCGAAAGGGTCCTTCACACCCTTGGTGCAAATCAAGAAGTTCCCCGACCTAGCCGTCTCCACTCGAGAGGAATCACGAGGGTCCCGCCCACATCCAGAGGAGCCCCGTTTCCGCCTCGTAGCTCGAGATGAGGGATCCTTTCCCTGCTTCGTCGGGAAAGAGTTCCCGGCGTTCCCGTCGCATCTCAAGAGGAGGCCCTCTCAACAGGAACGGCGAGAGGAACTCCAGGGTCGTGCCACCATTGCAAGAGTCCCCCAGATGTCTCAGTCCATTCCAGAGGAACCTCTTTTCCCTTCACCGGCACGTCTTTCACGCCGAGGATGGACTCACACCAAGGTGGCACGTGGCACAGCCCTGTGGGAAAGCCTCGTGGGAAAGCCTCGAGGGACAGCCTCGAGGGAAAGCCACAGATCCCTTGATCCACGTGACAGGACGCGTGACACTACTGCTGCAGCTCGGGAGGAAAGCGCACGTGCATGCCCCCACTCGAGACGAGGGCTGACTCCCCTGGGGAGACTCAGAAGCACCCCAAGATCCATGGCAACACTGGAGAGGAATCCTCAGGTTCCGGCCCCGACTCCACACAAGGACTGAGGCCCCGGCATGGACGGGAGAGGAATCCCGAGAGGTCCCCTAGCAACTCGCATGGGGACTGGCCTTTCCTGAGGCCACCAGAGCGGGTCCCTGAGGTCCCCGTCGTAACTCGAGAAGACCTGCCGCAACTCGAGAAAATCCAGGAGGTTCTCCCCTCCAGGCGAGATGAGGCCCATTTCCGCTGAGGCGTCTCGAGGCTGATCACACCTCACCTCTGGAACTTCGAAAGGGTCCTTCACACCCTTGGTGCAAATCAAGAAGTTCCCCGACCTAGCCGTCTCCACTCGAGAGGAATCACGAGGGTCCCGCCCACATCCAGAGGAGCCCCGTTTCCGCCTCGTAGCTCGAGATGAGGGATCCTTTCCCTGCTTCGTCGGGAAAGAGTTCCCGGCGTTCCCGTCGCATCTCAAGAGGAGGCCCTCTCAACAGGAACGGCGAGAGGAACTCCAGGGTCGTGCCACCATTCCAAGAGTCCCCCAGATGTCTCAGTCCATTCCACAGGAACCTCTTTTCCCTTCACCGGCTCGTCTTTCACGCCGAGGATCGACTCACACCAAGGTGGCACGTGGCACAGCCCTGTGGGAAAGCCTCGTGGGAAAGCCTCGAGGGACAGCCTCGAGGGAAAGCCACAGATCCCTTGATCCACGTGACAGGAAGCGTGACACTACTGCTGCAGCTCGGGAGGAAAGCGCACGTGCAGGCCCCCACTCGAGACGAGGCCTGACTCCCCTGGGGAGACTCAGAAGCACCCAAGATCCATGGCAACACTGGAGAGGAATCCTCAGGTTCCGGCCCGGACTCCACACAAGGACTGAGGCCCCGGCATGGACGGGAGAGGAATCCCGAGAGGTCCCCTAGCAACTCGCATGGGGACTGGCCTTTCCTGAGGCCACCAGAGCGGGTCCCTGAGGTCCCCGTCGTAACTCGAGAAGACCTGCCGCAACTCGAGAAAATCCAGGAGGTTCTCCCCTCCAGGCGAGATGAGGCCCATTTCCGCTGAGGCGTCTCGAGGCTGATCACAGCTCACCTCTGGAACTTCGAAAGGGTCCTTCACACCCTTGGTGCAAATCAAGAAGTTCCCCGACCTAGCCGTCTCCACTCGAGAGGAATCACGAGGGTCCCGCCCACATCCAGAGGAGCCCCGTTTCCGCCTCGTAGCTCGAGATGAGGGATCCTTTCCCTGCTTCGTCGGGAAAGAGTTCCCGGCGTTCCCGTCGCATCTCAAGAGGAGGCCCTCTCAACAGGAACGGCGAGAGGAACTCCAGGGTCGTGCCACCATTGCAAGAGTCCCCCAGATGTCTCAGTCCATTCCAGAGGAACCTCTTTTCCCTTCACCGGCACGTCTTTCACGCCGAGGATGGACTCACACCAAGGTGGCACGTGGCACAGCCCTGTGGGAAAGCCTCGTGGGAAAGCCTCGAGGGACAGCCTCGAGGGAAAGCCACAGATCCCTTGATCCACGTGACAGGACGCCTGACACTACTGCTGCAGCTCGGGAGGAAAGCGCACGTGCATGCCCCCACTCGAGACGAGGCCTGACTCCCCTGGGGAGACTCAGAAGCACCCCAAGATCCATGGCAACACTGGAGAGGAATCCTCAGGTTCCGGCCCCGACTCCACACAAGGACTGAGGCCCCGGCATGGACGGGAGAGGAATCCCGAGAGGTCCCCTAGCAACTCGCATGGGGACTGGCCTTTCCTGAGGCCACCAGAGCGGGTCCCTGAGGTCCCCGTCGTAACTCGAGAAGACCTGCCGCAACTCGAGAAAATCCAGGAGGTTCTCCCCTCCAGGCGAGATGAGGCTCATTTCCGCTGAGGCGTCTCGAGGCTGATCACACCTCACCTCTGGAACTTCGAAAGGGTCCTTCACACCCTTGGTGCAAATCAAGAAGTTCCCCGACCTAGCCGTCTCCACTCGAGAGGAATCACGAGGGTCCCGCCCACATCCAGAGGAGCCCCGTTTCCGCCTCGTAGCTCGAGATGAGGGAACCTTTCCCTGCTTCGTCGGGAAAGAGTTCCCGGCGTTCCCGTCGCATCTCAAGAGGAGGCCCTCTCAACAGGAACGGCGAGAGGAACTCCAGGGTCGTGCCACCATTGCAAGAGTCCCCCAGATGTCTCCGTCCATTCCAGAGGAACCTCTTTTCCCTTCACCGGCACGTCTTTCACGCCGAGGATGGACTCACACCAAGGTGGCACGTGGCACAGCCCTGTGGGAAAGCCTCGTGGGAAAGCCTCGAGGGACAGCCTCGAGGGAAAGCCACAGATCCCTTGATCCACGTGACAGGACGCGTGACACTACTGCTGCAGCTCGGGAGGAAAGCGCACGTGCATGCCCCCACTCGAGACGAGGCCTGACTCCCCTGGGGAGACTCAGAAGCACCCCAAGATCCATGGCAACACTGGAGAGGAATCCTCAGGTTCCGGCCCCGACTCCACACAAGGACTGAGGCCCCGGCATGGACGGGAGAGGAATCCCGAGAGGTCCCCTAGCAACTCGCATGGGGACTGGCCTTTCCTGAGGCCACCAGAGCGGGTCCCTGAGGTCCCCGTCGTAACTCGAGAAGACCTGCCGCAACTCGAGAAAATCCAGGAGGTTCTCCCCTCCAGGCGAGATGAGGCCCATTTCCGCTGAGGCGTCTCGAGGCTGATCACACCTCACCTCTGGAACTTCGAAAGGGTCCTTCACACCCTTGGTGCAAATCAAGAAGTTCCCCGACCTAGCCGTCTCCACTCGAGAGGATTCACGAGGGTCCCGCCCACATCCAGAGGAGCCCCGTTTCCGCCTCGTAGCTCGAGATGAGGGATCCTTTCCCTGCTTCGTCGGGAAAGAGTTCCCGGCGTTCCCGTCGCATCTCAAGAGGAGGCCCTCTCAACAGGAATGGCGAGAGGAACTCCAGGGTCGTGCCACCATTCCAAGAGTCCCCCAGATGTCTCAGTCCATTCCAGAGGAACCTCTTTTCCCTTCACCGGCTCGTCTTTCACGCCGAGGATCGACTCACACCAAGGTGGCACGTGGCACAGCCCTGTGGGAAAGCCTCGTGGGAAAGCCTCGAGGGACAGCCTCGAGGGAAAGCCACAGATCCCTTGATCCACGTGACAGGACGCGTGACACTACTGCTGTAGCTCGGGAGGAAAGCGCACGTGCAGGCCCCCACTCGAGACGAGGCCTGACTCCCCTGGGGAGACTCAGAAGCACCCCAAGATCCATGGCAACACTGGAGAGGAATCCTCAGGTTCCGGCCCCGACTCCACACAAGGACTGAGGCCCCGGCATGGACGGGAGAGGAATCCCGAGAGGTCCCCTAGCAACTCGCATGGGGACTGGCCTTTCCTGAGGCCACCAGAGCGGGTCCCTGAGGTCCCCGTCGTAACTCGAGAAGACCTGCCGCAACTCGAGAAAATCCAGGAGGTTCTCCCCTCCAGGCGAGATGAGGCCCATTTCCGCTGAGGCGTCTCGAGGCTGATCACAGCTCACCTCTGGAACTTCGAAAGGGTCCTTCACACCCTTGGTGCAAATCAAGAAGTTCCCCGACCTAGCCGTCTCCACTCGAGAGGAATCACGAGGGTCCCGCCCACATCCAGAGGAGCCCCGTTTCCGCCTCGTAGCTCGAGATGAGGGATCCTTTCCCTGCTTCGTCGGGAAAGAGTTCCCGGCGTTCCCGTCGCATCTCAAGAGGAGGCCCTCTCAACAGGAACGGCGAGAGGAACTCCAGGGTCGTGCCACCATTCCAAGAGTCCCCCAGATGTCTCAGTCCATTCCAGAGGAACCTCTTTTCCCTTCACCGGCTCGTCTTTCACGCCGAGGATAGACTCACACCAAGGTGGCACGTGGCACAGCCCTGTGGGAAAGCCTCGTGGGAAAGCCTCGAGGGACAGCCTCGAGGGAAAGCCACAGATCCCTTGATCCACGTGACAGGAAGCGTGACACTACTGCTGCAGCTCGGGAGGAAAGCGCACGTGCAGGCCCCCACTCGAGACGAGGCCTGACTCCCGTGGGGAGACTCAGAAGCACCCCAAGATCCATGGCAACACTGGAGAGGAATCCTCAGGTTCCGGCCCCGACTCCACACAAGGACTGAGGGCCCGGCATGGACGGGAGAGGAATCCCGAGAGGTCCCCTAGCAACTCGCATGGGGACTGGCCTTTCCTGAGGCCACCAGAGCGGGTCCCTGAGGTCCCCGTCGTAACTCGAGAAGACATGCCGCAACTCGAGAAAATCCAGGAGGTTCTCCCCTCCAGGCGAGATGAGGCCCATTTCCGCTGAGGCGTCTCGAGGCTGATCACACCTCACCTCTGGAACTTCGAAAGGGTCCTTCACACCCTTGGTGCAAATCAAGAAGTTCCCCGACCTAGCCGTCTCCACTCGAGAGGAATCACGAGGGTCCCGCCCACATCCAGAGGAGCCCCGTTTCCGCCTCGTAGCTCGAGATGAGGGATCCTTTCCCTGCTTCGTCGGGAAAGAGTTCCCGGCGTTCCCGTCGCATCTCAAGAGGAGGCCCTCTCAACAGGAACGGCGAGAGGAACTCCAGGGTCGTGCCACCATTCCAAGAGTCCCCCAGATGTCTCAGTCCATTCCAGAGGAACCTCTTTTCCCTTCACCGGCTCGTCTTTCACGCCGAGGATCGACTCACACCAAGGTGGCACGTGGCACAGCCCTGTGGGAAAGCCTCGTGGGAAAGCCTCGAGGGACAGCCTCGAGGGAAAGCCACAGATCCCTTGATCCACGTGACAGGAAGCGTGACACTACTGCTGCAGCTCGGGAGGAAAGCGCACGTGCAGGCCCCCACTCGAGACGAGGCCTGACTCCCCTGGGGAGACTCAGAAGCACCCCAAGATCCATGGCAACACTGGAGAGGAATCCTCATGTTCCGGCCCCGACTCCACACAAGGACTGAGGCCCCGGCATGGACGGGAGAGGAATCCCGAGAGGTCCCCTAGCAACTCGCATGGGGACTGGCCTTTCCTGAGGCCACCAGAGCGGGTCCCTGAGGTCCCCTTCGTAACTCGAGAAGACCTGCCGCAACTCGAGAAAATCCAGGAGGTTCTCCCCTCCAGGCGAGATGAGGCCCATTTCCGCTGAGGCGTCTCGAGGCTGATCACAGCTCACCTCTGGAACTTCGAAAGGGTCCTTCACACCCTTGGTGCAAATCAAGAAGTTCCCCGACCTAGCCGTCTCCACTCGAGAGGAATCACGAGGGTCCCGCCCACATCCAGAGGAGCCCCGTTTCCGCCTCGTAGCTCGAGATGAGGGATCCTTTCCCTGCTTCGTCGGGAAAGAGTTCCCGGCGTTCCCGTCGCATCTCAAGAGGAGGCCCTCTCAACAGGAACGGCGAGAGGAACTCCAGGGTCGTGCCACCATTCCAAGAGTCCCCCAGATGTCTCAGTCCATTCCAGAGGAACCTCTTTTCCCTTCACCGGCTCGTCTTTCACGCCGAGGATAGACTCACACCAAGGTGGCACGTGGCACAGCCCTGTGGGAAAGCCTCGTGGGAAAGCCTCGAGGGACAGCCTCGAGGGAAAGCCACAGATCCCTTGATCCACGTGACAGGAAGCGTGACACTACTGCTGCAGCTCGGGAGGAAAGCGCACGTGCAGGCCCCCACTCGAGACGAGGCCTGACTCCCCTGGGGAGACTCAGAAGCACCCCAAGATCCATGGCAACACTGGAGAGGAATCCTCAGGTTCCGGCCCCGACTCCACACAAGGACTGAGGGCCCGGCATGGACGGGAGAGGAATCCCGAGAGGTCCCCTAGCAACTCGCATGGGGACTGGCCTTTCCTGAGGCCACCAGAGCGGGTCCCTGAGGTCCCCGTCGTAACTCGAGAAGACCTGCCGCAACTCGAGAAAATCCAGGAGGTTCTCCCCTCCAGGCGAGATGAGGCCCATTTCCGCTGAGGCGTCTCGAGGCTGATCACACCTCACCTCTGGAACTTCGAAAGGGTCCTTCACACCCTTGGTGCAAATCAAGAAGTTCCCCGACCTAGCCGTCTCCACTCGAGAGGAATCACGAGGGTCCCGCCCACATCCAGAGGAGCCCCGTTTCCGCCTCGTAGCTCGAGATGAGGGATCCTTTCCCTGCTTCGTCGGGAAAGAGTTCCCGGCGTTCCCGTCGCATCTCAAGAGGAGGCCCTCTCAACAGGAACGGCGAGAGGAACTCCAGGGTCGTGCCACCATTGCAAGAGTCCCCCAGATGTCTCAGTCCATTCCAGAGGAACCTCTTTTCCCTTCACCGGCACGTCTTTCACGCCGAGGATGGACTCACACCAAGGTGGCACGTGGCACAGCCCTGTGGGAAAGCCTCGTGGGAAAGCCTCGAGGGACAGCCTCGAGGGAAAGCCACAGATCCCTTGATCCACGTGACAGGACGCGTGACACTACTGCTGCAGCTCGGGAGGAAAGCGCACGTGCATGCCCCCACTCGAGACGAGGCCTGACTCCCCTGGGGAGACTCAGAAGCACCCCAAGATCCATGGCAACACTGGAGAGGAATCCTCAGGTTCCGGCCCCGACTCCACACAAGGACTGAGGCCCCGGCATGGACGGGAGAGGAATCCCGAGAGGTCCCCTAGCAACTCGCATGGGGACTGGCCTTTCCTGAGGCCACCAGAGCGGGTCCCTGAGGTCCCCGTCGTAACTCGAGAAGACCTGCCGCAACTCGAGAAA
This sequence comes from Budorcas taxicolor, assembly GCF_023091745.1. Taxonomy (NCBI): domain Eukaryota; kingdom Metazoa; phylum Chordata; class Mammalia; order Artiodactyla; family Bovidae; genus Budorcas; species Budorcas taxicolor. Next base: position 465,760 of record NW_026292704.1, on the reverse strand, counting down.
ATCCAGGAGGTTCTCCCCTCCAGGCGAGATGAGGCCCATTTCCGCTGAGGCGTCTCGAGGCTGATCACACCTCACCTCTGGAACTTCGAAAGGGTCCTTCACACCCTTGGTGCAAATCAAGAAGTTCCCCGACCTAGCCGTCTCCACTCGAGAGGAATCACGAGGGTCCCGCCCACATCCAGAGGAGCCCCGTTTCCGCCTCGTAGCTCGAGATGAGGGATCCTTTCCCTGCTTCGTCGGGAAAGAGTTCCCGGCGTTCCCGTCGCATCTCAAGAGGAGGCCCTCTCAACAGGAACGGCGAGAGGAACTCCAGGGTCGTGCCACCATTCCAAGAGTCCCCCAGATGTCTCAGTCCATTCCACAGGAACCTCTTTTCCCTTCACCGGCTCGTCTTTCACGCCGAGGATCGACTCACACCAAGGTGGCACGTGGCACAGCCCTGTGGGAAAGCCTCGTGGGAAAGCCTCGAGGGACAGCCTCGAGGGAAAGCCACAGATCCCTTGATCCACGTGACAGGAAGCGTGACACTACTGCTGCAGCTCGGGAGGAAAGCGCACGTGCAGGCCCCCACTCGAGACGAGGCCTGACTCCCCTGGGGAGACTCAGAAGCACCCCAAGATCCATGGCAACACTGGAGAGGAATCCTCAGGTTCCGGCCCGGACTCCACACAAGGACTGAGGCCCCGGCATGGACGGGAGAGGAATCCCGAGAGGTCCCCTAGCAACTCGCATGGGGACTGGCCTTTCCTGAGGCCACCAGAGCGGGTCCCTGAGGTCCCCGTCGTAACTCGAGAAGACCTGCCGCAACTCGAGAAAATCCAGGAGGTTCTCCCCTCCAGGCGAGATGAGGCCCATTTCCGCTGAGGCGTCTCGAGGCTGATCACACCTCACCTCTGGAACTTCGAAAGGGTCCTTCACACCCTTGGTGCAAATCAAGAAGTTCCCCGACCTAGCCGTCTCCACTCGAGAGGAATCACGAGGGTCCCGCCCACATCCAGAGGAGCCCCGTTTCCGCCTCGTAGCTCGAGATGAGGGATCCTTTCCCTGCTTCGTCGGGAAAGAGTTCCCGGCGTTCCCGTCGCATCTCAAGAGGAGGCCCTCTCAACAGGAACGGCGAGAGGAACTCCAGGGTCGTGCCACCATTCCAAGAGTCCCCCAGATGTCTCAGTCCATTCCAGAGGAACCTCTTTTCCCTTCACCGGCTCGTCTTTCACGCCGAGGATCGACTCACACCAAGGTGGCACGTGGCACAGCCCTGTGGGAAAGCCTCGTGGGAAAGCCTCGAGGGACAGCCTCGAGGGAAAGCCACAGATCCCTTGATCCACGTGACAGGAAGCGTGACACTACTGCTGCAGCTCGGGAGGAAAGCGCACGTGCAGGCCCCCACTCGAGACGAGGCCTGACTCCCCTGGGGAGACTCAGAAGCACCCCAAGATCCATGGCAACACTGGAGAGGAATCCTCAGATTCCGGCCCCGACTCCACACAAGGACTGAGGCCCCGGCATGGACGGGAGAGGAATCCCGAGAGGTCCCCTAGCAACTCGCATGGGGACTGGCCTTTCCTGAGGCCACCAGAGCGGGTCCCTGAGGTCCCCGTCGTAACTCGAGAAGACCTGCCGCAACTCGAGAAAATCCAGGAGGTTCTCCCCTCCAGGCGAGATGAGGCCCATTTCCGCTGAGGCGTCTCGAGGCTGATCACACCTCACCTCTGGAACTTCGAAAGGGTCCTTCACACCCTTGGTGCAAATCAAGAAGTTCCCCGACCTAGCCGTCTCCACTCGAGAGGAATCACGAGGGTCCCGCCCACATCCAGAGGAGCCCCGTTTCCGCCTCGTAGCTCGAGATGAGGGATCCTTTCCCTGCTTCGTCGGGAAAGAGTTCCCGGCGTTCCCGTCGCATCTCAAGAGGAGGCCCTCTCAACAGGAACGGCGAGAGGAACTCCAGGGTCGTGCCACCATTGCAAGAGTCCCCCAGATGTCTCAGTCCATTCCAGAGGAACCTCTTTTCCCTTCACCGGCACGTCTTTCACGCCGAGGATGGACTCACACCAAGGTGGCACGTGGCACAGCCCTGTGGGAAAGCCTCGTGGGAAAGCCTCGAGGGACAGCCTCGAGGGAAAGCCACAGATCCCTTGATCCACGTGACAGGACGCGTGACACTACTGCTGCAGCTCGGGAGGAAAGCGCACGTGCATGCCCCCACTCGAGACGAGGCCTGACTCCCCTGGGGAGACTCAGAAGCACCCCAAGATCCATGGCAACACTGGAGAGGAATCCTCAGGTTCCGGCCCCGACTCCACACAAGGACTGAGGCCCCGGCATGGACGGGAGAGGAATCCCGAGAGGTCCCCTAGCAACTCGCATGGGGACTGGCCTTTCCTGAGGCCACCAGAGCGGGTCCCTGAGGTCCCCGTCGTAACTCGAGAAGACCTGCCGCAACTCGAGAAAATCCAGGAGGTTCTCCCCTCCAGGCGAGATGAGGCCCATTTCCGCTGAGGCGTCTCGAGGCTGACCACACCTCACCTCTGGAACTTCGAAAGGGTCCTTCACACCCTTGGTGCAAATCAAGAAGTTCCCCGACCTAGCCGTCTCCACTCGAGAGGAATCACGAGGGTCCCGCCCACATCCAGAGGAGCCCCGTTTCCGCCTCGTAGCTCGAGATGAGGGATCCTTTCCCTGCTTCGTCGGGAAAGAGTTCCCGGCGTTCCCGTCGCATCTCAAGAGGAGGCCCTCTCAACAGGAACGGCGAGAGGAACTCCAGGGTCGTGCCACCATTCCAAGAGTCCCCCAGATGTCTCAGTCCATTCCAGAGGAACCTCTTTTCCCTTCACCGGCTCGTCTTTCACGCCGAGGATCGACTCACACCAAGGTGGCACGTGGCACAGCCCTGTGGGAAAGCCTCGTGGGAAAGCCTCGAGGGACAGCCTCGAGGGAAAGCCACAGATCCCTTGATCCACGTGACAGGAAGCGTGACACTACTGCTGCAGCTCGGGAGGAAAGCGCACGTGCAGGCCCCCACTCGAGACGAGGCCTGACTCCCCTGGGGAGACTCAGAAGCACCCCAAGATCCATGGCAACACTGGAGAGGAATCCTCAGGTTCCGGCCCCGACTCCACACAAGGACTGAGGCCCCGGCATGGACGGGAGAGGAATCCCGAGAGGTCCCCTAGCAACTCGCATGGGGACTGGCCTTTCCTGAGGCCACCAGAGCGGGTCCCTGAGGTCCCCGTCGTAACTCGAGAAGACCTGCCGCAACTCGAGAAAATCCAGGAGGTTCTCCCCTCCAGGCGAGATGAGGCCCATTTCCGCTGAGGCGTCTCGAGGCTGATCACACCTCACCTCTGGAACTTCGAAAGGCTCCTTCACACCCTTGGTGCAAATCAAGAAGTTCCCCGACCTAGCCGTCTCCACTCGAGAGGAATCACGAGGGTCCCGCCCACATCCAGAGGAGCCCCGTTTCCGCCTCGTAGCTCGAGATGAGGGATCCTTTCCCTGCTTCGTCGGGAAAGAGTTCCCGGCGTTCCCGTCGCATCTCAAGAGGAGGCCCTCTCAACAGGAACGGCGAGAGGAACTCCAGGGTCGTGCCACCATTCCAAGAGTCCCCCAGATGTCTCAGTCCATTCCAGAGGAACCTCTTTTCCCTTCACCGGCTCGTCTTTCACGCCGAGGATCGACTCACACCAAGGTGGCACGTGGCACAGCCCTGTGGGAAAGCCTCGTGGGAAAGCCTCGAGGGACAGCCTCGAGGGAAAGCCACAGATCCCTTGATCCACGTGACAGGAAGCGTGACACTACTGCTGCAGCTCGGGAGGAAAGCGCACGTGCAGGCCCCCACTCGAGACGAGGCCTGACTCCCCTGGGGAGACTCAGAAGCACCCCAAGATCCATGGCAACACTGGAGAGGAATCCTCAGGTTCCGGCCCCGACTCCACACAAGGACTGAGGGCCCGGCATGGACGGGAGAGGAATCCCGAGAGGTCCCCTAGCAACTCGCATGGGGACTGGCCTTTCCTGAGGCCACCAGAGCGGGTCCCTGAGGTCCCCGTCGTAACTCGAGAAGACCTGCCGCAACTCGAGAAAATCCAGGAGGTTCTCCCCTCCAGGCGAGATGAGGCCCATTTCCGCTGAGGCGTCTCGAGGCTGATCACACCTCACCTCTGGAACTTCGAAAGGGTCCTTCACACCCTTGGTGCAAATCAAGAAGTTCCCCGACCTAGCCGTCTCCACTCGAGAGGAATCACGAGGGTCCCGCCCACATCCAGAGGAGCCCCGTTTCCGCCTCGTAGCTCGAGATGAGGGATCCTTTCCCTGCTTCGTCGGGAAAGAGTTCCCGGCGTTCCCGTCGCATCTCAAGAGGAGGCCCTCTCAACAGGAACGGCGAGAGGAACTCCAGGGTCGTGCCACCATTCCAAGAGTCCCCCAGATGTCTCAGTCCATTCCAGAGGAACCTCTTTTCCCTTCACCGGCTCGTCTTTCACGCCGAGGATCTACTCACACCAAGGTGGCACGTGGCACAGCCCTGTGGGAAAGCCTCGTGGGAAAGCCTCGAGGGACAGCCTCGAGGGAAAGCCACAGATCCCTTGATCCACGTGACAGGAAGCGTGACACTACTGCTGCAGCTCGGTAGGAAAGCGCACGTGCAGGCCCCCACTCGAGACGAGGCCTGACTCCCCTGGGGAGACTCAGAAGCACCCCAAGATCCATGGCAACACTGGAGAGGAAACCTCAGGTTCCGGCCCCGACTCCACACAAGGACTGAGGCCCCGGCATGGACGGGAGAGGAATCCTGAGAGGTCCCCTAGCAACTCGCATGGGGACTGGCCTTTCCTGAGGCCACCAGAGCGGGTCCCTGAGGTCCCCGTCGTAACTCGAGAAGACCTGCCGCAACTCGAGAAAATCCAGGAGGTTCTCCCCTCCAGGCGAGATGAGGCCCATTTCCGCTGAGGCGTCTCGAGGCTGATCACACCTCACCTCTGGAACTTCGAAAGGGTCCTTCACACCCTTGGTGCAAATCAAGAAGTTCCCCGACCTAGCCGTCTCCACTCGAGAGGAATCACGAGGGTCCCGCCCACATCCAGAGGAGCCCCGTTTCCGCCTCGTAGCTCGAGATGAGGGATCCTTTCCCTGCTTCGTCGGGAAAGAGTTCCCGGCGTTCCCGTCGCATCTCAAGAGGAGGCCCTCTCAACAGGAACGGCGAGAGGAACTCCAGGGTCGTGCCACCATTCCAAGAGTCCCCCAGATGTCTCAGTCCATTCCACAGGAACCTCTTTTCAATCACCGGCTCGTCTTTCACGCCGAGGATCGACTCACACCAAGGTGGCACGTGGCACAGCCCTGTGGGAAAGCCTCGTGGGAAAGCCTCGAGGGACAGCCTCGAGGGAAAGCCACAGATCCCTTGATCCACGTGACAGGAAGCGTGACACTACTGCTGCAGCTCGGGAGGAAAGCGCACGTGCAGGCCCCCACTCGAGACGAGGCCTGACTCCCCTGGGGAGACTCAGAAGCACCCCAAGATCCATGGCAACACTGGAGAGGAAACCTCAGGTTCCGGCCCCGACTCCACACAAGGACTGAGGCCCCGGCATGGACGGGAGAGGAATCCCGAGAGGTCCCCTAGCAACTCGCATGGGGACTGGCCTTTCCTGAGGCCACCAGAGCGGGTCCCTGAGGTCCCCGTCGTAACTCGAGAAGACCTGCCGCAACTCGAGAAAATCCAGGAGGTTCTCCCCTCCAGGCGAGATGAGGCCCATTTCCGCTGAGGCGTCTCGAGGCTGATCACACCTCACCTCTGGAACTTCGAAAGGGTCCTTCACACCCTTGGTGCAAATCAAGAAGTTCCCCGACCTAGCCGTCTCCACTCGAGAGGAATCACGAGGGTCCCGCCCATATCCAGAGGAGCCCCGTTTCCGCCTCGTAGCTCGAGATGAGGGATCCTTTCCCTGCTTCGTCGGGAAAGAGTTCCCGGCGTTCCCGTCGCATCTCAAGAGGAGGCCCTCTCAACAGGAACGGCGAGAGGAACTCCAGGGTCGTGCCACCATTCCAAGAGTCCCCCAGATGTCTCAGTCCATTCCACAGGAACCTCTTTTCAATCACCGGCTCGTCTTTCACGCCGAGGATCGACTCACACCAAGGTGGCACGTGGCACAGCCCTGTGGGAAAGCCTCGTGGGAAAGCCTCGAGGGACAGCCTCGAGGGAAAGCCACAGATCCCTTGATCCACGTGACAGGAAGCGTGACACTACTGCTGCAGCTCGGGAGGAAAGCGCACGTGCAGGCCCCCACTCGAGACGAGGCCTGACTCCCCTGGGGAGACTCAGAAGCACCCCAAGATCCTTGGCAACACTGGAGAGGAATCCGCAGGTTCCGGCCCCGACTCCACACAAGGACTGAGGCCCTGGCATGGACGGGAGAGGAATCCCGAGAGGTCCCCTAGCAACTCGCATGGGGACTGGCCTTTCCTGAGGCCACCAGAGCGGGTCCCTGAGGTCCCCGTCGTAACTCGAGAAGACCTGCCGCAACTCGAGAAAATCCAGGAGGTTCTCCCCTCCAGGCGAGATGAGGCCCATTTCCGCTGAGGCGTCTCGAGGCTGATCACACCTCACCTCTGGAACTTCGAAAGGGTCCTTCACACCCTTGGTGCAAATCAAGAAGTTCCCCGACCTAGCCGTCTCCACTCGAGAGGAATCACGAGGGTCCCGCCCACATCCAGAGGAGCCCCGTTTCCGCCTCGTAGCTCGAGATGAGGGATCCTTTCCCTGCTTCGTCGGGAAAGAGTTCCCGGCGTTCCCGTCGCATCTCAAGAGGAGGCCCTCTCAACAGGAACGGCGAGAGGAACTCCAGGGTCGTGCCACCATTCCAAGAGTCCCCCAGATGTCTCAGTCCATTCCAGAGGAACCTCTTTTCCCTTCACCGGCTCGTCTTTCACGCCGAGGATCGACTCACACCAAGGTGGCACGTGGCACAGCCCTGTGGGAAAGCCTCGTGGGAAAGCCTCGAGGGACAGCCTCGAGGGAAAGCCACAGATCCCTTGATCCACGTGACAGGAAGCGTGACACTACTGCTGCAGCTCGGGAGGAAAGCGCACGTGCAGGCCCCCACTCGAGACGAGGCCTGACTCCCCTGGGGAGACTCAGAAGCACCCCAAGATCCTTGGCAACACTGGAGAGGAATCCTCAGGTTCCGGCCCCGACTCCACACAAGGACTGAGGCCCCGGCATGGACGGGAGAGGAATCCCGAGAGGTCCCCTAGCAACTCGCATGGGGACTGGCCTTTCCTGAGGCCACCAGAGCGGGTCCCTGAGGTCCCCGTCGTAACTCGAGAAGACCTGCCGCAACTCGAGAAAATCCAGGAGGTTCTCCCCTCCAGGCGAGATGAGGCCCATTTCCGCTGAGGCGTCTCGAGGCTGATCACACCTCACCTCTGGAACTTCGAAAGGGTCCTTCACACCCTTGGTGCAAATCAAGAAGTTCCCCGACCTAGCCGTCTCCACTCGAGAGGAATCACGAGGGTCCAGCCCACATCCAGAGGAGCCCCGTTTCCGCCTCGTAGCTCGAGATGAGGGATCCTTTCCCTGCTTCGTCGGGAAAGAGTTCCCGGCGTTCCCGTCGCATCTCAAGAGGAGGCCCTCTCAACAGGAACGGCGAGAGGAACTCCAGGGTCGTGCCACCATTCCAAGAGTCCCCCAGATGTCTCAGTCCATTACAGAGGAAACTCTTTTCCCTTCACCGGCTCGTCTTTCACGCCGAGGATCGACTCACACCAAGGTGGCACGTGGCACAGCCCTGTGGGAAAGCCTCGTGGGAAAGCCTCGAGGGACAGCCTCGAGGGAAAGCCACAGATCCCTTGATCCACGTGACAGGAAGCGTGACACTACTGCTGCAGCTCGGGAGGAAAGCGCACGTGCAGGCCCCCACTCGAGACGAGGCCTGACTCCCCTGGGGAGACTCAGAAGCACCCCAAGATCCTTGGCAACACTGGAGAGGAATCCTCAGGTTCCGGCCCCGACTCCACACAAGGACTGAGGCCCTGGCATGGACGGGAGAGGAATCCCGAGAGGTCCCCTAGCAACTCGCATGGGGACTGGCCTTTCCTGAGGCCACCAGAGCGGGTCCCTGAGGTCCCCGTCGTAACTCGAGAAGACCTGCCGCAACTCGAGAAAATCCAGGAGGTTCTCCCCTCCAGGCGAGATGAGGCCCATTTCCGCTGAGGCGTCTCGAGGCTGATCACACCTCCCCTCTGGAACTTCGAAAGGGTCCTTCACACCCTTGGTGCAAATCAAGAAGTTCCCCGACCTAGCCGTCTCCACTCGAGAGGAATCACGAGGGTCCCGCCCACATCCAGAGGAGCCCCGTTTCCGCCTCGTAGCTCGAGATGAGGGATCCTTTCCCTGCTTCGTCGGGAAAGAGTTCCCGGCGTTCCCGTCGCATCTCAAGAGGAGGCCCTCTCAACAGGAACGGCGAGAGGAACTCCAGGGTCGTGCCACCATTCCAAGAGTCCCCCAGATGTCTCAGTCCATTCCAGAGGAACCTCTTTTCCCTTCACCGGCTCGTCTTTCACGCCGAGGATGGACTCACACCAAGGTGGCACGTGGCACAGCCCTGTGGGAAAGCCTCGTGGGAAAGCCTCTAGGGACAGCCTCGAGGGAAAGCCACAGATCCCTTGATCCACGTGACAGGAAGCGTGACACTACTGCTGCAGCTCGGGAGGAAAGCGCACGTGCAGGCCCCCACTCGAGACGAGGCCTGACTCCCCTGGGGAGACTCAGAAGCACCCCAAGATCCTTGGCAACACTGGAGAGGAATCCTCAGGTTCCGGCCCCGACTCCACACAAGGACTGAGGCCCCGGCATGGACGGGAGAGGAATCCCGAGAGGTCCCCTAGCAACTCGCATGGGGACTGGCCTTTCCTGAGGCCACCAGAGCGGGTCCCTGAGGTCCCCGTCGTAACTCGAGAAGACCTGCCGCAACTCGAGAAAATCCAGGAGGTTCTCCCCTCCAGGCGAGATGAGGCCCATTTCCGCTGAGGCGTCTCGAGGCTGATCACACCTCACCTCTGGAACTTCGAAAGGGTGTCCTTCACACCCTTGGTGCAAATCAAGAAGTTCCCCGACCTAGCCGTCTCCACTCGAGAGGAATCACGAGGGTCCCGCCCACATCCAGAGGAGCCCCGTTTCCGCCTCGTAGCTCGAGATGAGGGATCCTTTCCCTGCTTCGTCGGGAAAGAGTTCCCGGCGTTCCCGTCGCATCTCAAGAGGAGGCCCTCTCAACAGGAACGGCGAGAGGAACTCCAGGGTCGTGCCACCATTCCAAGAGTCCCCCAGATGTCTCAGTCCATTCCAGAGGAACCTCTTTTCCCTTCACCGGCTCGTCTTTCACGCCGAGGATCGACTCACCTCAAGGTGGCACGTGGCACAGCCCTGTGGGAAAGCCTCGTGGGAAAGCCTCGAGGGACAGCCTCGAGGGAAAGCCACAGATCCCTTGATCCACGTGACAGGAAGCGTGACACTACTGCTGCAGCTCGGGAGGAAAGCGCACGTGCAGGCCCCCACTCGAGACGAGGCCTGACTCCCCTGAGGAGACTCAGAAGCACCCCAAGATCCATGGCAACACTGGAGAGGAATCCGCAGGTTCCGGCCCCGACTCCACACAAGGACTGAGGCCCCGGCATGGACGGGAGAGGAATCCCGAGAGGTCCCCTAGCAACTCGCATGGGGACTGGCCTTTCCTGAGGCCACCAGAGCGGGTCCCTGAGGTCCCCGTCGTAACTCGAGAAGACCTGCCGCAACTCGAGAAAATCCAGGAGGTTCTCCCCTCCAGGCGAGATGAGGCCCATTTCCGCTGAGGCGTCTCGAGGCTGATCACACCTCACCTCTGGAACTTCGAAAGGGTCCTTCACACCCTTGGTGCAAATCAAGAAGTTCCCCGACCTAGCCGTCTCCACTCGAGAGGAATCACGAGGGTCCCGCCCACATACAGAGGAGCCCCGTTTCCGCCTCGTAGCTCGAGATGAGGGATCCTTTCCCTGCTTCGTCGGGAAAGAGTTCCCGGCGTTCCTGTCGCATCTCAAGAGGAGGCCCTCTCAACAGGAACGGCGAGAGGAACTCCAGGGTCGTGCCACCATTCCAAGAGTCCCCCAGATGTCTCAGTCCATTCCACAGGAACCTCTTTTCCCTTCACTGGCTCGTCTTTCACGCCGAGGATCGACTCACACCAAGGTGGCACGTGGCACAGCCCTGTGGGAAAGCCTCGTGGGAAAGCCTCGAGGGACAGCCTCGAGGGAAAGCCACAGATCCCTTGATCCACGTGACAGGAAGCGTGACACTACTGCTGCAGCTCGGGAGGAAAGCGCACGTGCAGGCCCCCACTCGAGACGAGGCCTGACTCCCCTGGGGAGACTCAGAAGCACCCCAAGATCCTTGGCAACACTGGAGAGGAATCCTCAGGTTCCGGCCCCGACTCCACACAAGGACTGAGGCCCTGGCATGGACGGGAGAGGAATCCCGAGAGTTCCCCTAGCAACTCGCATGGGGACTGGCCTTTCCTGAGGCCACCAGAGCGGGTCCCTGAGGTCCCCGTCGTAACTCGAGAAGACCTGCCGCAACTCGAGAAAATCCAGGAGGTTCTCCCCTCCAGGCGAGATGAGGCCCATTTCCGCTGAGGCGTCTCGAGGCTGATCACACCTCCCCTCTGGAACTTCGAAAGGGTCCTTCACACCCTTGGTGCAAATCAAGAAGTTCCCCGACCTAGCCGTCTCCACTCGAGAGGAATCACGAGGGTCCCGCCCACATCCAGAGGAGCCCCGTTTCTGCCTCGTAGCTCGAGATGAGGGATCCTTTCCCTGCTTCGTCGGGAAAGAGTTCCCGGCGTTCCCGTCGCATCTCAAGAGGAGGCCCTCTCAACAGGAACGGCGAGAGGAACTCCAGGGTCGTGCCACCATTCCAAGAGTCCCCCAGATGTCTCAGTCCATTCCAGAGGAACCTCTTTTCCCTTCACCGGCTCGTCTTTCACGCCGAGGATCGACTCACACCAAGGTGGCACGTGGCACAGCCCTGTGGGAAAGCCTCGTGGGAAAGCCTCTAGGGACAGCCTCGAGGGAAAGCCACAGATCCCTTGATCCACGTGACAGGAAGCGTGACACTACTGCTGCAGCTCGGGAGGAAAGCGCACGTGCAGGCCCCCACTCGAGACGAGGCCTGACTCCCCTGGGGAGACTCAGAAGCACCCCAAGATCCTTGGCAACACTGGAGAGGAATCCTCAGGTTCCGGCCCCGACTCCACACAAGGACTGAGGCCCCGGCATGGACGGGAGAGGAATCCCGAGAGGTCCCCTAGCAACTCGCATGGGGAATGGCCTTTCCTGAGGCCACCAGAGCGGGTCCCTGAGGTCCCCGTCGTAACTCGAGAAGACGTGCCGCAACTCGAGAAAATCCAGGAGGTTCTCCCCTCCAGGCGAGATGAGGCCCATTTCCGCTGAGGCGTCTCGAGGCTGATCACACCTCACCTCTGGAACTTCGAAAGGGTCCTTCACACCCTTGGTGCAAATCAAGAAGTTCCCCGACCTAGCCGTCTCCACTCGAGAGGAATCACGAGGGTCCCGCCCACATCCAGAGGAGCCCCGTTTCCGCCTCGTAGGTCGAGATGAGGGATCCTTTCCCTGCTTCGTCGGGAAAGAGTTCCCGGCGTTCCCGTCGCATCTCAAGAGGAGGCCCTCTCAACAGGAACGGCGAGAGGAACTCCAGGGTCGTGCCACCATTCCAAGAGTCCCCCAGATGTCTCAGTCCATTACAGAGGAACCTCTTTTCCCTTCACCGGCTCGTCTTTCACGCCGAGGATCGACTCACACCAAGGTGGCACGTGGCACAGCCCTGTGGGAAAGCCTCGTGGGAAAGCCTCGAGGGACAGCCTCGAGGGAAAGCCACAGATCCCTTGATCCACGTGACAGGAAGCGTGACACTACTGCTGCAGCACGGGAGGAAAGCGCACGTGCAGGCCCCCACTCGAGACGAGGCCTGACTCCCCTGGGGAGACTCAGAAGCACCCCAAGATCCTTGGCAACACTGGAGAGGAATCCTCAGGTTCCGGCCCCGACTCCACACAAGGACTGAGGCCCCGGCATGGACGGGAGAGGAATCCCGAGAGGTCCCCTAGCAACTCGCATGGGGACTGGCCTTTCCTGAGGCCACCAGAGCGGGTCCCTGAGGTCCCCGTCGTAACTCGAGAAGACCTGCCGCAACTCGAGAAAATCCAGGAGGTTCTCCCCTCCAGGCGAGATGAGGCCCATTTCCGCTGAGGCGTCTCGAGGCTGATCACACCTCACCTCTGGAACTTCGAAAGGGTCCTTCACACCCTTGGTGCAAATCAAGAAGTTCCCCGACCTAGCCGTCTCCACTCGAGAGGAATCACGAGGGTCCCGCCCACATACAGAGGAGCCCCGTTTCCGCCTCGTAGCTCGAGATGAGGGATCCTTTCCCTGCTTCGTCGGGAAAGAGTTCCCGGCGTTCCTGTCGCATCTCAAGAGGAGGCCCTCTCAACAGGAACGGCGAGAGGAACTCCAGGGTCGTGCCACCATTCCAAGAGTCCCCCAGATGTCTCAGTCCATTCCACAGGAACCTCTTTTCCCTTCACTGGCTCGTCTTTCACGCCGAGGATCGACTCACACCAAGGTGGCACGTGGCACAGCCCTGTGGGAAAGCCTCGTGGGAAAGCCTCGAGGGACAGCCTCGAGGGAAAGCCACAGATCCCTTGATCCACGTGACAGGAAGCGTGACACTACTGCTGCAGCTCGGGAGGAAAGCGCACGTGCAGGCCCCCACTCGAGACGAGGCCTGACTCCCCTGAGGAGACTCAGAAGCACCCCAAGATCCATGGCAACACTGGAGAGGAATCCGCAGGTTCCGGCCCCGACTCCACACAAGGACTGAGGCCCCGGCATGGACGGGAGAGGAATCCCGAGAGGTCCCCTAGCAACTCGCATGGGGACTGGCCTTTCCTGAGGCCACCAGAGCGGGTCCCTGAGGTCCCCGTCGTAACTCGAGAAGACCTGCCGCAACTCGAGAAAATCCAGGAGGTTCTCCCCTCCAGGCGAGATGAGGCCCATTTCCGCTGAGGCGTCTCGAGGCTGATCACACCTCACCTCTGGAACTTCGAAAGGGTCCTTCACACCCTTGGTGCAAATCAAGAAGTTCCCCGACCTAGCCGTCTCCACTCGAGAGGAATCACGAGGGTCCCGCCCACATACAGAGGAGCCCCGTTTCCGCCTCGTAGCTCGAGATGAGGGATCCTTTCCCTGCTTCGTCGGGAAAGAGTTCCCGGCGTTCCTGTCGCATCTCAAGAGGAGGCCCTCTCAACAGGAACGGCGAGAGGAACTCCAGGGTCGTGCCACCATTCCAAGAGTCCCCCAGATGTCTCAGTCCATTCCACAGGAACCTCTTTTCCCTTCACTGGCTCGTCTTTCACGCCGAGGATCGACTCACACCAAGGTGGCACGTGGCACAGCCCTGTGGGAAAGCCTCGTGGGAAAGCCTCGAGGGACAGCCTCGAGGGAAAGCCACAGATCCCTTGATCCACGTGACAGGAAGCGTGACACTACTGCTGCAGCTCGGGAGGAAAGCGCACGTGCAGGCCCCCACTCGAGACGAGGCCTGACTCCCCTGGGGAGACTCAGAAGCACCCCAAGATCCTTGGCAACACTGGAGAGGAATCCTCAGGTTCCGGCCCCGACTCCACACAAGGACTGAGGCCCTGGCATGGACGGGAGAGGAATCCCGAGAGTTCCCCTAGCAACTCGCATGGGGACTGGCCTTTCCTGAGGCCACCAGAGCGGGTCCCTGAGGTCCCCGTCGTAACTCGAGAAGACCTGCCGCAACTCGAGAAAATCCAGGAGGTTCTCCCCTCCAGGCGAGATGAGGCCCATTTCCGCTGAGGCGTCTCGAGGCTGATCACACCTCCCCTCTGGAACTTCGAAAGGGTCCTTCACACCCTTGGTGCAAATCAAGAAGTTCCCCGACCTAGCCGTCTCCACTCGAGAGGAATCACGAGGGTCCCGCCCACATCCAGAGGAGCCCCGTTTCTGCCTCGTAGCTCGAGATGAGGGATCCTTTCCCTGCTTCGTCGGGAAAGAGTTCCCGGCGTTCCCGTCGCATCTCAAGAGGAGGCCCTCTCAACAGGAACGGCGAGAGGAACTCCAGGGTCGTGCCACCATTCCAAGAGTCCCCCAGATGTCTCAGTCCATTCCAGAGGAACCTCTTTTCCCTTCACCGGCTCGTCTTTCACGCCGAGGATCGACTCACACCAAGGTGGCACGTGGCACAGCCCTGTGGGAAAGCCTCGTGGGAAAGCCTCTAGGGACAGCCTCGAGGGAAAGCCACAGATCCCTTGATCCACGTGACAGGAAGCGTGACACTACTGCTGCAGCTCGGGAGGAAAGCGCACGTGCAGGCCCCCACTCGAGACGAGGCCTGACTCCCCTGGGGAGACTCAGAAGCACCCCAAGATCCTTGGCAACACTGGAGAGGAATCCTCAGGTTCCGGCCCCGACTCCACACAAGGACTGAGGCCCCGGCATGGACGGGAGAGGAATCCCGAGAGGTCCCCTAGCAACTCGCATGGGGAATGGCCTTTCCTGAGGCCACCAGAGCGGGTCCCTGAGGTCCCCGTCGTAACTCGAGAAGACGTGCCGCAACTCGAGAAAATCCAGGAGGTTCTCCCCTCCAGGCGAGATGAGGCCCATTTCCGCTGAGGCGTCTCGAGGCTGATCACACCTCACCTCTGGAACTTCGAAAGGGTCCTTCACACCCTTGGTGCAAATCAAGAAGTTCCCCGACCTAGCCGTCTCCACTCGAGAGGAATCACGAGGGTCCCGCCCACATCCAGAGGAGCCCCGTTTCCGCCTCGTAGGTCGAGATGAGGGATCCTTTCCCTGCTTCGTCGGGAAAGAGTTCCCGGCGTTCCCGTCGCATCTCAAGAGGAGGCCCTCTCAACAGGAACGGCGAGAGGAACTCCAGGGTCGTGCCACCATTCCAAGAGTCCCCCAGATGTCTCAGTCCATTACAGAGGAACCTCTTTTCCCTTCACCGGCTCGTCTTTCACGCCGAGGATCGACTCACACCAAGGTGGCACGTGGCACAGCCCTGTGGGAAAGCCTCGTGGGAAAGCCTCGAGGGACAGCCTCGAGGGAAAGCCACAGATCCCTTGATCCACGTGACAGGAAGCGTGACACTACTGCTGCAGCACGGGAGGAAAGCGCACGTGCAGGCCCCCACTCGAGACGAGGCCTGACTCCCCTGGGGAGACTCAGAAGCACCCCAAGATCCTTGGCAACACTGGAGAGGAATCCTCAGGTTCCGGCCCCGACTCCACACAAGGACTGAGGCCCCGGCATGGACGGGAGAGGAATCCCGAGAGGTCCCCTAGCAACTCGCATGGGGACTGGCCTTTCCTGAGGCCACCAGAGCGGGTCCCTGAGGTCCCCGTCGTAACTCGAGAAGACCTGCCGCAACTCGAGAAAATCCAGGAGGTTCTCCCCTCCAGGCGAGATGAGGCCCATTTCCGCTGAGGCGTCTCGAGGCTGATCACACCTCACCTCTGGAACTTCGAAAGGGTCCTTCACACCCTTGGTGCAAATCAAGAAGTTCCCCGACCTAGCCGTCTCCACTCGAGAGGAATCACGAGGGTCCCGCCCACATCCAGAGGAGCCCCGTTTCCGCCTCGTAGCTCGAGATGAGGGATCCTTTCCCTGCTTCGTCGGGAAAGAGTTCCCGGCGTTCCCGTCGCATCTCAAGAGGAGGCCCTCTCAACAGGAACGGCGAGAGGAACTCCAGGGTCGTGCCACCATTCCAAGAGTCCCCCAGATGTCTCAGTCCATTCCAGAGGAACCTCTTTTCCCTTCACCGGCTCGTCTTTCACGCCGAGGATAGACTCACACCAAGGTGGCACGTGGCACAGCCCTGTGGGAAAGCCTCGTGGGAAAGCCTCGAGGGACAGCCTCGAGGGAAAGCCACAGATCCCTTGATCCACGTGACAGGAAGCGTGACACTACTGCTGCAGCTCGGGAGGAAAGCGCACGTGCAGGCCCCCACTCGAGACGAGGCCTGACTCCCCTGGGGAGACTCAGAAGCACCCCAAGATCCATGGCAACACTGGAGAGGAATCCTCAGGTTCCGGCCCCGACTCCACACAAGGACTGAGGCCCCGGCATGGACGGGAGAGGAATCCCGAGAGGTCCCCTAGCAACTCGCATGGGGACTCGCCTTTCCTGAGGCCACCAGAGCGGGTCCCTGAGGTCCCCGTCGTAACTCGAGAAGACCTGCCGCAACTCGAGAAAATCCAGGAGGTTCTCCCCTCCAGGCGAGATGAGGCCCATTTCCGCTGAGGCGTCTCGAGGCTGATCACAGCTCACCTCTGGAACTTCGAAAGGCTCCTTCACACCCTTGGTGCAAATCAAGAAGTTCCCCGACCTAGCCGTCTCCACTCGAGAGGATTCACGAGGGTCCCGCCCACATCCAGAGGAGCCCCGTTTCCGCCTCGTAGCTCGAGATGAGGGATCCTTTCCCTGCTTCGTCGGGAAAGAGTTCCCGGCGTTCCCGTCGCATCTCAAGAGGAGGCCCTCTCAACAGGAACGGCGAGAGGAACTCCAGGGTCGTGCCACCATTCCAAGAGTCCCCAGATGTCTCAGTCCATTCCACAGGAACCTCTTTTTCCCTTCACCGGCTCGTCTTTCACGCCGAGGATCGACTCACACCAAGGTGGCACGTGGCACAGCCCTGTGGGAAAGCCTCGTGGGAAAGCCTCGAGGGACAGCCTCGAGGGAAAGCCACAGATCCCTTGATCCACGTGACAGGAAGCGTGACACTACTGCTGCAGCTCGGGAGGAAAGCGCACGTGCAGGCCCCCACTCGAGACGAGGCCTGACTCCCCTGGGGAGACTCAGAAGCACCCCAAGATCCATGGCAACACTGGAGAGGAATCCTCAGGTTCCGGCCCCGACTCCACACAAGGACTGAGGCCCCGGCATGGACGGGAGAGGAATCCCGAGAGGTCCCCTAGCAACTCGCATGGGGACTGGCCTTTCCTGAGGCCACCAGAGCGGGTCCCTGAGGTCCCCGTCGTAACTCGAGAAGACCTGCCGCAACTCGAGAAAATCCAGGAGGTTCTCCCTCCAGGCGAGATGAGGCCCATTTCCGCTGAGGCGTCTCGAGGCTGATCACAGCTCACCTCTGGAACTTCGAAAGGGTCCTTCACACCCTTGGTGCAAATCAAGAAGTTCCCCGACCTAGCCGTCTCCACTCGAGAGGAATCACGAGGGTCCCGCCCACATCCAGAGGAGCCCCGTTTCCGCCTCGTAGCTCGAGATGAGGGATCCTTTCCCTGCTTCGTCGGGAAAGAGTTCCCGGCGTTCCCGTCGCATCTCAAGAGGAGGCCCTCTCAACAGGAACGGCGAGAGGAACTCCAGGGTCGTGCCACCATTCCAAGAGTCCCCCAGATGTCTCAGTCCATTACAGAGGAAACTCTTTTCCTTCACCGGCTCGTCTTTCACGCCGAGGATCGACTCACACCAAGGTGGCACGTGGCACAGCCCTGTGGGAAAGCCTCGTGGGAAAGCCTCGAGGGACAGCCTCGAGGGAAAGCCACAGATCCCTTGATCCACGTGACAGGAAGCGTGACACTACTGCTGCAGCTCGGGAGGAAAGCGCACGTGCAGGCCCCCACTCGAGACGAGGCCTGACTCCCCTGGGGAGACTCAGAAGCACCCCAAGATCCTTGGCAACACTGGAGAGGAATCCTCAGGTTCCGGCCCCGACTCCACACAAGGACTGAGGCCCCGGCATGGACGGGAGAGGAATCCCGAGAGGTCCCCTAGCAACTCGCATGGGGACTGGCCTTTCCTGAGGCCACCAGAGCGGGTCCCTGAGGTCCCCGTCGTAACTCGAGAAGACCTGCCGCAACTCGAGAAAATCCAGGAGGTTCTCCCCTCCAGGCGAGATGAGGCCCATTTCCGCTGAGGCGTCTCGAGGCTGATCACACCTCACCTCTGGAACTTCGAAAGGGTCCTTCACACCCTTGGTGCAAATCAAGAAGTTCCCCGACCTAGCCGTCTCCACTCGAGAGGAATCACGAGGGTCCCGCCCACATCCAGAGGAGCCCCGTTTCCGCCTCGTAGCTCGAGATGAGGGATCCTTTCCCTGCTTCGTCGGGAAAGAGTTCCCGGCGTTCCCGTCGCATCTCAAGAGGAGGCCCTCTCAACAGGAACGGCGAGAGGAACTCCAGGGTCGTGCCACCATTCCAAGAGTCCCCCAGATGTCTCAGTCCATTCCAGAGGAACCTCTTTTCCCTTCACCGGCTCGTCTTTCACGCCGAGGATCGACTCACCTCAAGGTGGCACGTGGCACAGCCCTGTGGGAAAGCCTCGTGGGAAAGCCTCGAGGGACAGCCTCGAGGGAAAGCCACAGATCCCTTGATCCACGTGACAGGAAGCGTGACACTACTGCTGCAGCTCGGGAGGAAAGCGCACGTGCAGGCCCCCACTCGAGACGAGGCCTGACTCCCCTGAGGAGACTCAGAAGCACCCCAAGATCCATGGCAACACTGGAGAGGAATCCGCAGGTTCCGGCCCCGACTCCACACAAGGACTGAGGCCCCGGCATGGACGGGAGAGGAATCCCGAGAGGTCCCCTAGCAACTCGCATGGGGACTGGCCTTTCCTGAGGCCACCAGAGCGGGTCCCTGAGGTCCCCGTCGTAACTCGAGAAGACCTGCCGCAACTCGAGAAAATCCAGGAGGTTCTCCCCTCCAGGCGAGATGAGGCCCATTTCCGCTGAGGCGTCTCGAGGCTGATCACACCTCACCTCTGGAACTTCGAAAGGGTCCTTCACACCCTTGGTGCAAATCAAGAAGTTCCCCGACCTAGCCGTCTCCACTCGAGAGGAATCACGAGGGTCCCGCCCACATCCAGAGGAGCCCCGTTTCCGCCTCGTAGCTCGAGATGAGGGATCCTTTCCCTGCTTCGTCGGGAAAGAGTTCCCGGCGTTCCTGTCGCATCTCAAGAGGAGGCCCTCTCAACAGGAACGGCGAGAGGAACTCCAGGGTCGTGCCACCATTCCAAGAGTCCCCCAGATGTCTCAGTCCATTCCACAGGAACCTCTTTTCCCTTCACTGGCTCGTCTTTCACGCCGAGGATCGACTCACACCAAGGTGGCACGTGGCACAGCCCTGTGGGAAAGCCTCGTGGGAAAGCCTCGAGGGACAGCCTCGAGGGAAAGCCACAGATCCCTTGATCCACGTGACAGGAAGCGTGACACTACTGCTGCAGCTCGGGAGGAAAGCGCACGTGCAGGCCCCCACTCGAGACGAGGCCTGACTCCCCTGGGGAGACTCAGAAGCACCCCAAGATCCTTGGCAACACTGGAGAGGAATCCTCAGGTTCCGGCCCCGACTCCACACAAGGACTGAGGCCCTGGCATGGACGGGAGAGGAATCCCGAGAGTTCCCCTAGCAACTCGCATGGGGAATGGCCTTTCCTGAGGCCACCAGAGCGGGTCCCTGAGGTCCCCGTCGTAACTCGAGAAGACGTGCCGCAACTCGAGAAAATCCAGGAGGTTCTCCCCTCCAGGCGAGATGAGGCCCATTTCCGCTGAGGCGTCTCGAGGCTGATCACACCTCACCTCTGGAACTTCGAAAGGGTCCTTCACACCCTTGGTGCAAATCAAGAAGTTCCCCGACCTAGCCGTCTCCACTCGAGAGGAATCACGAGGGTCCCGCCCACATCCAGAGGAGCCCCGTTTCCGCCTCGTAGGTCGAGATGAGGGATCCTTTCCCTGCTTCGTCGGGAAAGAGTTCCCGGCGTTCCCGTCGCATCTCAAGAGGAGGCCCTCTCAACAGGAACGGCGAGAGGAACTCCAGGGTCGTGCCACCATTCCAAGAGTCCCCCAGATGTCTCAGTCCATTACAGAGGAACCTCTTTTCCCTTCACCGGCTCGTCTTTCACGCCGAGGATCGACTCACACCAAGGTGGCACGTGGCACAGCCCTGTGGGAAAGCCTCGTGGGAAAGCCTCGAGGGACAGCCTCGAGGGAAAGCCACAGATCCCTTGATCCACGTGACAGGAAGCGTGACACTACTGCTGCAGCACGGGAGGAAAGCGCACGTGCAGGCCCCCACTCGAGACGAGGCCTGACTCCCCTGGGGAGACTCAGAAGCACCCCAAGATCCTTGGCAACACTGGAGAGGAATCCTCAGGTTCCGGCCCCGACTCCACACAAGGACTGAGGCCCCGGCATGGACGGGAGAGGAATCCCGAGAGGTCCCCTAGCAACTCGCATGGGGACTCGCCTTTCCTGAGGCCACCAGAGCGGGTCCCTGAGGTCCCCGTCGTAACTCGAGAAGACCTGCCGCAACTCGAGAAAATCCAGGAGGTTCTCCCCTCCAGGCGAGATGAGGCCCATTTCCGCTGAGGCGTCTCGAGGCTGATCACAGCTCACCTCTGGAACTTCGAAAGGCTCCTTCACACCCTTGGTGCAAATCAAGAAGTTCCCCGACCTAGCCGTCTCCACTCGAGAGGATTCACGAGGGTCCCGCCCACATCCAGAGGAGCCCCGTTTCCGCCTCGTAGCTCGAGATGAGGGATCCTTTCCCTGCTTCGTCGGGAAAGAGTTCCCGGCGTTCCCGTCGCATCTCAAGAGGAGGCCCTCTCAACAGGAACGGCGAGAGGAACTCCAGGGTCGTGCCACCATTCCAAGAGTCCCCCAGATGTCTCAGTCCATTCCACAGGAACCTCTTTTCCCTTCACCGGCTCGTCTTTCACGCCGAGGATCGACTCACACCAAGGTGGCACGTGGCACAGCCCTGTGGGAAAGCCTCGTGGGAAAGCCTCGAGGGACAGCCTCGAGGGAAAGCCACAGATCCCTTGATCCACGTGACAGGAAGCGTGACACTACTGCTGCAGCTCGGGAGGAAAGCGCACGTGCAGGCCCCCACTCGAGACGAGGCCTGACTCCCCTGGGGAGACTCAGAAGCACCCCAAGATCCATGGCAACACTGGAGAGGAATCCTCAGGTTCCGGCCCCGACTCCACACAAGGACTGAGGCCCCGGCATGGACGGGAGAGGAATCCCGAGAGGTCCCCTAGCAACTCGCATGGGGACTGGCCTTTCCTGAGGCCACCAGAGCGGGTCCCTGAGGTCCCCGTCGTAACTCGAGAAGACCTGCCGCAACTCGAGAAAATCCAGGAGGTTCTCCCCTCCAGGCGAGATGAGGCCCATTTCCGCTGAGGCGTCTCGAGGCTGATCACAGCTCACCTCTGGAACTTCGAAAGGGTCCTTCACACCCTTGGTGCAAATCAAGAAGTTCCCCGACCTAGCCGTCTCCACTCGAGAGGAATCACGAGGGTCCCGCCCACATCCAGAGGAGCCCCGTTTCCGCCTCGTAGCTCGAGATGAGGGATCCTTTCCCTGCTTCGTCGGGAAAGAGTTCCCGGCGTTCCCGTCGCATCTCAAGAGGAGGCCCTCTCAACAGGAACGGCGAGAGGAACTCCAGGGTCGTGCCACCATTCCAAGAGTCCCCCAGATGTCTCAGTCCATTACAGAGGAAACTCTTTTCCCTTCACCGGCTCGTCTTTCACGCCGAGGATCGACTCACACCAAGGTGGCACGTGGCACAGCCCTGTGGGAAAGCCTCGTGGGAAAGCCTCGAGGGACAGCCTCGAGGGAAAGCCACAGATCCCTTGATCCACGTGACAGGAAGCGTGACACTACTGCTGCAGCTCGGGAGGAAAGCGCACGTGCAGGCCCCCACTCGAGACGAGGCCTGACTCCCCTGGGGAGACTCAGAAGCACCCCAAGATCCTTGGCAACACTGGAGAGGAATCCTCAGGTTCCGGCCCCGACTCCACACAAGGACTGAGGCCCCGGCATGGACGGGAGAGGAATCCCGAGAGGTCCCCTAGCAACTCGCATGGGGACTGGCCTTTCCTGAGGCCACCAGAGCGGGTCCCTGAGGTCCCCGTCGTAACTCGAGAAGACCTGCCGCAACTCGAGAAAATCCAGGAGGTTCTCCCCTCCAGGCGAGATGAGGCCCATTTCCGCTGAGGCGTCTCGAGGCTGATCACACCTCACCTCTGGAACTTCGAAAGGGTCCTTCACACCCTTGGTGCAAATCAAGAAGTTCCCCGACCTAGCCGTCTCCACTCGAGAGGAATCACGAGGGTCCCGCCCACATCCAGAGGAGCCCCGTTTCAGCCTCGTAGCTCGAGATGAGGGATCCTTTCCCTGCTTCGTCGGGAAAGAGTTCCCGGCGTTCCCGTCGCATCTCAAGAGGAGGCCCTCTCAACAGGAACAGCGAGAGGAACTCCAGGGTCGTGCCACCATTCCAAGAGTCCCCCAGATGTCTCAGTCCATTCCAGAGGAACCTCTTTTCCCTTCACCGGCTCGTCTTTCACGCCGAGGATCGACTCACCTCAAGGTGGCACGTGGCACAGCCCTGTGGGAAAGCCTCGTGGGAAAGCCTCGAGGGACAGCCTCGAGGGAAAGCCACAGATCCCTTGATCCACGTGACAGGAAGCGTGACACTACTGCTGCAGCTCGGGAGGAAAGCGCACGTGCAGGCCCCCACTCGAGACGAGGCCTGACTCCCCTGAGGAGACTCAGAAGCACCCCAAGATCCATGGCAACACTGGAGAGGAATCCGCAGGTTCCGGCCCCGACTCCACACAAGGACTGAGGCCCCGGCATGGACGGGAGAGGAATCCCGAGAGGTCCCCTAGCAACTCGCATGGGGACTGGCCTTTCCTGAGGCCACCAGAGCGGGTCCCTGAGGTCCCCGTCGTAACTCGAGAAGACCTGCCGCAACTCGAGAAAATCCAGGAGGTTCTCCCCTCCAGGCGAGATGAGGCCCATTTCCGCTGAGGCGTCTCGAGGCTGATCACACCTCACCTCTGGAACTTCGAAAGGGTCCTTCACACCCTTGGTGCAAATCAAGAAGTTCCCCGACCTAGCCGTCTCCACTCGAGAGGAATCACGAGGGTCCCGCCCACATCCAGAGGAGCCCCGTTTCCGCCTCGTAGCTCGAGATGAGGGATCCTTTCCCTGCTTCGTCGGGAAAGAGTTCCCGGCGTTCCTGTCGCATCTCAAGAGGAGGCCCTCTCAACAGGAACGGCGAGAGGAACTCCAGGGTCGTGCCACCATTCCAAGAGTCCCCCAGATGTCTCAGTCCATTCCACAGGAACCTCTTTTCCCTTCACTGGCTCGTCTTTCACGCCGAGGATCGACTCACACCAAGGTGGCACGTGGCACAGCCCTGTGGGAAAGCCTCGTGGGAAAGCCTCGAGGGACAGCCTCGAGGGAAAGCCACAGATCCCTTGATCCACGTGACAGGAAGCGTGACACTACTGCTGCAGCTCGGGAGGAAAGCGCACGTGCAGGCCCCCACTCGAGACGAGGCCTGACTCCCCTGGGGAGACTCAGAAGCACCCCAAGATCCTTGGCAACACTGGAGAGGAATCCTCAGGTTCCGGCCCCGACTCCACACAAGGACTGAGGCCCTGGCATGGACGGGAGAGGAATCCCGAGAGTTCCCCTAGCAACTCGCATGGGGACTGGCCTTTCCTGAGGCCACCAGAGCGGGTCCCTGAGGTCCCCGTCGTAACTCGAGAAGACCTGCCGCAACTCGAGAAAATCCAGGAGGTTCTCCCCTCCAGGCGAGATGAGGCCCATTTCCGCTGAGGCGTCTCGAGGCTGATCACACCTCCCCTCTGGAACTTCGAAAGGGTCCTTCACACCCTTGGTGCAAATCAAGAAGTTCCCCGACCTAGCCGTCTCCACTCGAGAGGAATCACGAGGGTCCCGCCCACATCCAGAGGAGCCCCGTTTCCGCCTCGTAGCTCGAGATGAGGGATCCTTTCCCTGCTTCGTCGGGAAAGAGTTCCCGGCGTTCCCGTCGCATCTCAAGAGGAGGCCCTCTCAACAGGAACGGCGAGAGGAACTCCAGGGTCGTGCCACCATTCCAAGAGTCCCCCAGATGTCTCAGTCCATTCCAGAGGAACCTCTTTTCCCTTCACCGGCTCGTCTTTCACGCCGAGGATCGACTCACACCAAGGTGGCACGTGGCACAGCCCTGTGGGAAAGCCTCGTGGGAAAGCCTCTAGGGACAGCCTCGAGGGAAAGCCACAGATCCCTTGATCCACGTGACAGGAAGCGTGACACTACTGCTGCAGCTCGGGAGGAAAGCGCACGTGCAGGCCCCCACTCGAGACGAGGCCTGACTCCCCTGGGGAGACTCAGAAGCACCCCAAGATCCTTGGCAACACTGGAGAGGAATCCTCAGGTTCCGGCCCCGACTCCACACAAGGACTGAGGCCCCGGCATGGACGGGAGAGGAATCCCGAGAGGTCCCCTAGCAACTCGCATGGGGACTGGCCTTTCCTGAGGCCACCAGAGCGGGTCCCTGAGGTCCCCGTCGTAACTCGAGAAGACGTGCCGCAACTCGAGAAAATCCAGGAGGTTCTCCCCTCCAGGCGAGATGAGGCCCATTTCCGCTGAGGCGTCTCGAGGCTGATCACACCTCACCTCTGGAACTTCGAAAGGGTCCTTCACACCCTTGGTGCAAATCAAGAAGTTCCCCGACCTAGCCGTCTCCACTCGAGAGGAATCACGAGGGTCCCGCCCACATCCAGAGGAGCCCCGTTTCCGCCTCGTAGGTCGAGATGAGGGATCCTTTCCCTGCTTCGTCGGGAAAGAGTTCCCGGCGTTCCCGTCGCATCTCAAGAGGAGGCCCTCTCAACAGGAACGGCGAGAGGAACTCCAGGGTCGTGCCACCATTCCAAGAGTCCCCCAGATGTCTCAGTCCATTACAGAGGAACCTCTTTTCCCTTCACCGGCTCGTCTTTCACGCCGAGGATCGACTCACACCAAGGTGGCACGTGGCACAGCCCTGTGGGAAAGCCTCGTGGGAAAGCCTCGAGGGACAGCCTCGAGGGAAAGCCACAGATCCCTTGATCCACGTGACAGGAAGCGTGACACTACTGCTGCAGCACGGGAGGAAAGCGCACGTGCAGGCCCCCACTCGAGACGAGGCCTGACTCCCCTGGGGAGACTCAGAAGCACCCCAAGATCCTTGGCAACACTGGAGAGGAATCCTCAGGTTCCGGCCCCGACTCCACACAAGGACTGAGGCCCCGGCATGGACGGGAGAGGAATCCCGAGAGGTCCCCTAGCAACTCGCATGGGGACTGGCCTTTCCTGAGGCCACCAGAGCGGGTCCCTGAGGTCCCCGTCGTAACTCGAGAAGACCTGCCGCAACTCGAGAAAATCCAGGAGGTTCTCCCCTCCAGGCGAGATGAGGCCCATTTCCGCTGAGGCGTCTCGAGGCTGATCACACCTCACCTCTGGAACTTCGAAAGGGTCCTTCACACCCTTGGTGCAAATCAAGAAGTTCCCCGACCTAGCCGTCTCCACTCGAGAGGAATCACGAGGGTCCCGCCCACATCCAGAGGAGCCCCGTTTCCGCCTCGTAGCTCGAGATGAGGGATCCTTTCCCTGATTCGTCGGGAAAGAGTTCCCGGCGTTCCCGTCGCATCTCAAGAGGAGGCCCTCTCAACAGGAACGGCGAGAGGAACTCCAGGGTCGTGCCACCATTCCAAGAGTCCCCCAGATGTCTCAGTCCATTACAGAGGAAACTCTTTTCCCTTCACCGGCTCGTCTTTCACGCCGAGGATAGACTCACACCAAGGTGGCACGTGGCACAGCCCTGTGGGAAAGCCTCGTGGGAAAGCCTCGAGGGACAGCCTCGAGGGAAAGCCACAGATCCCTTGATCCACGTGACAGGAAGCGTGACACTACTGCTGCAGCTCGGGAGGAAAGCGCACGTGCAGGCCCCCACTCGAGACGAGGCCTGACTCCCCTGGGGAGACTCAGAAGCACCCCAAGATCCTTGGCAACACTGGAGAGGAATCCTCAGGTTCCGGCCCCGACTCCACACAAGGACTGAGGCCCCGGCATGGACGGGAGAGGAATCCCGAGAGGTCCCCTAGCAACTCGCATGGGGACTGGCCTTTCCTGAGGCCACCAGAGCGGGTCCCAGAGGTCCCCGTCGTAACTCGAGAAGACCTGCCGCAACTCGAGAAAATCCAGGAGGTTCTCCCCTCCAGGCGAGATGAGGCCCATTTCCGCTGAGGCGTCTCGAGGCTGATCACACCTCACCTCTGGAACTTCGAAAGGGTCCTTCACACCCTTGGTGCAAATCAAGAAGTTCCCCGACCTAGCCGTCTCCACTCGAGAGGAATCACGAGGGTCCCGCCCACATCCAGAGGAGCCCCGTTTCCGCCTCGTAGCTCGAGATGAGGGATCCTTTCCCTGCTTCGTCGGGAAAGAGTTCCCGGCGTTCCCGTCGCATCTCAAGAGGAGGCCCTCTCAACAGGAACGGCGAGAGGAACTCCAGGGTCGTGCCACCATTCCAAGAGTCCCCCAGATGTCTCAGTCCATTACAGAGGAACCTCTTTTCCCTTCACCGGCTCGTCTTTCACGCCGAGGATCGACTCACCTCAAGGTGGCACGTGGCACAGCCCTGTGGGAAAGCCTCGTGGGAAAGCCTCGAGGGACAGCCTCGAGGGAAAGCCACAGATCCCTTGATCCACGTGACAGGAAGCGTGACACTACTGCTGCAGCTCGGGAGGAAAGCGCACGTGCAGGCCCCCACTCGAGACGAGGCCTGACTCCCCTGAGGAGACTCAGAAGCACCCCAAGATCCATGGCAACACTGGAGAGGAATCCGCAGGTTCCGGCCCCGACTCCACACAAGGACTGAGGCCCCGGCATGGACGGGAGAGGAATCCCGAGAGGTCCCCTAGCAACTCGCATGGGGACTGGCCTTTCCTGAGGCCACCAGAGCGGGTCCCTGAGGTCCCCGTCGTAACTCGAGAAGACCTGCCGCAACTCGAGAAAATCCAGGAGGTTCTCCCCTCCAGGCGAGATGAGGCCCATTTCCGCTGAGGCGTCTCGAGGCTGATCACACCTCACCTCTGGAACTTCGAAAGGGTCCTTCACACCCTTGGTGCAAATCAAGAAGTTCCCCGACCTAGCCGTCTCCACTCGAGAGGAATCACGAGGGTCCCGCCCACATCCAGAGAAGCCCCGTTTCCGCCTCGTAGCTCGAGATGAGGGATCCTTTCCCTGCTTCGTCGGGAAAGAGTTCCCGGCGTTCCCGTCGCATCTCAAGAGGAGGCCCTCTCAACAGGAACGGCGAGAGGAACTCCAGGGTCGTGCCACCATTCCAAGAGTCTCCCAGATGTCTCAGTCCATTACAGAGGAACCTCTTTTCCCTTCACCGGCTCGTCTTTCACGCCGAGGATCGACTCACACCAAGGTGGCACGTGGCACAGCCCTGTGGGAAAGCCTCGTGGGAAAGCCTCGAGGGACAGCCTCGAGGGAAAGCCACAGATCCCTTGATCCACGTGACAGGAAGCGTGACACTACTGCTGCAGCTCGGGAGGAAAGCGCACGTGCAGGCCCCCACTCGAGACGAGGCCTGACTCCCCTGGGGAGACTCAGAAGCACCCCAAGATCCTTGGCAACACTGGAGAGGAATCCTCAGGTTCCGGCCCCGACTCCACACAAGGACTGAGGCCCCGGCATGGACGGGAGAGGAATCCCGAGAGGTCCCCTAGCAACTCGCATGGGGACTGGCCTTTCCTGAGGCCACCAGAGCGGGTCCCTGAGGTCCCCGTCGTAACTCGAGAAGACCTGCCGCAACTCGAGAAAATCCAGGAGGTTCTCCCCTCCAGGCGAGATGAGGCCCATTTCCGCTGAGGCGTCTCGAGGCTGATCACACCTCACCTCTGGAACTTCGAAAGGGTCCTTCACACCCTTGGTGCAAATCAAGAAGTTCCCCGACCTAGCCGTCTCCACTCGAGAGGAATCACGAGGGTCCCGCCCACATCCAGAGGAGCCCCGTTTCCGCCTCGTAGCTCGAGATGAGGGATCCTTTCCCTGCTTCGTCGGGAAAGAGTTCCCGGCGTTCCCGTCGCATCTCAAGAGGAGGCCCTCTCAACAGGAACGGCGAGAGGAACTCCAGGGTCGTGCCACCATTCCAAGAGTCCCCCAGATGTCTCAGTCCATTACAGAGGAACCTCTTTTCCCTTCACCGGCTCGTCTTTCACGCCGAGGATCGACTCACACCAAGGTGGCACGTGGCACAGCCCTGTGGGAAAGCCTCGTGGGAAAGCCTCGAGGGACAGCCTCGAGGGAAAGCCACAGATCCCTTGATCCACGTGACAGGAAGCGTGACACTACTGCTGCAGCACGGGAGGAAAGCGCACGTGCAGGCCCCCACTCGAGACGAGGCCTGACTCCCCTGGGGAGACTCAGAAGCACCCCAAGATCCTTGGCAACACTGGAGAGGAATCCTCAGGTTCCGGCCCCGACTCCACACAAGGACTGAGGCCCCGGCATGGACGGGAGAGGAATCCCGAGAGGTCCCCTAGCAACTCGCATGGGGACTGGCCTTTCCTGAGGCCACCAGAGCGGGTCCCTGAGGTCCCCGTCGTAACTCGAGAAGACCTGCCGCAACTCGAGAAAATCCAGGAGGTTCTCCCCTCCAGGCGTGATGAGGCCCATTTCCGCTGAGGCGTCTCGAGGCTGATCACACCTCACCTCTGGAACTTCGAAAGGGTCCTTCACACCCTTGGTGCAAATCAAGAAGTTCCCCGACCTAGCCGTCTCCACTCGAGAGGAATCACGAGGGTCCCGCCCACATCCAGAGGAGCCCCGTTTCCGCCTCGTAGCTCGAGATGAGGGATCCTTTCCCTGCTTCGTCGGGAAAGAGTTCCCGGCGTTCCCGTCGCATCTCAAGAGGAGGCCCTCTCAACAGGAACGGCGAGAGGAACTCCAGGGTCGTGCCACCATTCCAAGAGTCCCCCAGATGTCTCAGTCCATTACAGAGGAAACTCTTTTCCCTTCACCGGCTCGTCTTTCACGCCGAGGATCGACTCACACCAAGGTGGCACGTGGCACAGCCCTGTGGGAAAGCCTCGTGGGAAAGCCTCGAGGGACAGCCTCGAGGGAAAGCCACAGATCCCTTGATCCACGTGACAGGAAGCGTGACACTACTGCTGCAGCTCGGGAGGAAAGCGCACGTGCAGGCCCCCACTCGAGACGAGGCCTGACTCCCCTGGGGAGACTCAGAAGCACCCCAAGATCCTTGGCAACACTGGAGAGGAATCCTCAGGTTCCGGCCCCGACTCCACACAAGGACTGAGGCCCCGGCATGGACGGGAGAGGAATCCCGAGAGGTCCCCTAGCAACTCGCATGGGGACTGGCCTTTCCTGAGGCCACCAGAGCGGGTCCCTGAGGTCCCCGTCGTAACTCGAGAAGACCTGCCGCAACTCGAGAAAATCCAGGAGGTTCTCCCCTCCAGGCGAGATGAGGCCCATTTCCGCTGAGGCGTCTCGAGGCTGATCACACCTCACCTCTGGAACTTCGAAAGGGTCCTTCACACCCTTGGTGCAAATCAAGAAGTTCCCCGACCTAGCCGTCTCCACTCGAGAGGAATCACGAGGGTCCCGCCCACATCCAGAGGAGCCCCGTTTCCGCCTCGTAGCTCGAGATGAGGGATCCTTTCCCTGCTTCGTCGGGAAAGAGTTCCCGGCGTTCCCGTCGCATCTCAAGAGGAGGCCCTCTCAACAGGAACGGCGAGAGGAACTCCAGGGTCGTGCCACCATTCCAAGAGTCCCCCAGATGTCTCAGTCCATTCCAGAGGAACCTCTTTTCCCTTCACCGGCTCGTCTTTCACGCCGAGGATCGACTCACACCAAGGTGGCACGTGGCACAGCCCTGTGGGAAAGCCTCGTGGGAAAGCCTCGAGGGACAGCCTCGAGGGAAAGCCACAGATCCCTTGATCCACGTGACAGGAAGCGTGACACTACTGCTGCAGCTCGGGAGGAAAGCGCACGTGCAGGCCCCCACTCGAGACGAGGCCTGACTCCCCTGGGGAGACTCAGAAGCACCCCAAGATCCTTGGCAACACTGGAGAGGAATCCTCAGGTTCCGGCCCCGACTCCACACAAGGACTGAGGCCCCGGCATGGACGGGAGAGGAATCCCGAGAGGTCCCCTAGCAACTCGCATGGGGACTGGCCTTTCCTGAGGCCACCAGAGCGGGTCCCTGAGGTCCCCGTCGTAACTCGAGAAGACGTGCCGCAACTCGAGAAAATCCAGGAGGTTCTCCCCTCCAGGCGAGATGAGGCCCATTTCCGCTGAGGCGTCTCGAGGCTGATCACACCTCACCTCTGGAACTTCGAAAGGGTCCTTCACACCCTTGGTGCAAATCAAGAAGTTCCCCGACCTAGCCGTCTCCACTCGAGAGGAATCACGAGGGTCCCGCCCACATCCAGAGGAGCCCCGTTTCCGCCTCGTAGGTCGAGATGAGGGATCCTTTCCCTGCTTCGTCGGGAAAGAGTTCCCGGCGTTCCCGTCGCATCTCAAGAGGAGGCCCTCTCAACAGGAACGGCGAGAGGAACTCCAGGGTCGTGCCACCATTCCAAGAGTCCCCCAGATGTCTCAGTCCATTACAGAGGAACCTCTTTTCCCTTCACCGGCTCGTCTTTCACGCCGAGGATCGACTCACACCAAGGTGGCACGTGGCACAGCCCTGTGGGAAAGCCTCGTGGGAAAGCCTCGAGGGACAGCCTCGAGGGAAAGCCACAGATCCCTTGATCCACGTGACAGGAAGCGTGACACTACTGCTGCAGCACGGGAGGAAAGCGCACGTGCAGGCCTCCACTCGAGACGAGGCCTGACTCCCCTGGGGAGACTCAGAAGCACCCCAAGATCCTTGGCAACACTGGAGAGGAATCCTCAGGTTCCGGCCCCGACTCCACACAAGGACTGAGGCCCCGGCATGGACGGGAGAGGAATCCCGAGAGGTCCCCTAGCAACTCGCATGGGGACTGGCCTTTCCTGAGGCCACCAGAGCGGGTCCCTGAGGTCCCCGTCGTAACTCGAGAAGACCTGCCGCAACTCGAGAAAATCCAGGAGGTTCTCCCCTCCAGGCGAGATGAGGCCCATTTCCGCTGAGGCGTCTCGAGGCTGATCACACCTCACCTCTGGAACTTCGAAAGGGTCCTTCACACCCTTGGTGCAAATCAAGAAGTTCCCCGACCTAGCCGTCTCCACTCGAGAGGAATCACGAGGGTCCCGCCCACATCCAGAGGAGCCCCGTTTCCGCCTCGTAGCTCGAGATGAGGGATCCTTTCCCTGATTCGTCGGGAAAGAGTTCCCGGCGTTCCCGTCGCATCTCAAGAGGAGGCCCTCTCAACAGGAACGGCGAGAGGAACTCCAGGGTCGTGCCACCATTCCAAGAGTCCCCCAGATGTCTCAGTCCATTACAGAGGAAACTCTTTTCCCTTCACCGGCTCGTCTTTCACGCCGAGGATAGACTCACACCAAGGTGGCACGTGGCACAGCCCTGTGGGAAAGCCTCGTGGGAAAGCCTCGAGGGACAGCCTCGAGGGAAAGCCACAGATCCCTTGATCCACGTGACAGGAAGCGTGACACTACTGCTGCAGCTCGGGAGGAAAGCGCACGTGCAGGCCCCCACTCGAGACGAGGCCTGACTCCCCTGGGGAGACTCAGAAGCACCCCAAGATCCTTGGCAACACTGGAGAGGAATCCTCAGGTTCCGGCCCCGACTCCACACAAGGACTGAGGCCCCGGCATGGACGGGAGAGAAATCCCGAGAGGTCCCCTAGCAACTCGCATGGGGACTGGCCTTTCCTGAGGCCACCAGAGCGGGTCCCAGAGGTCCCCGTCGTAACTCGAGAAGACCTGCCGCAACTCGAGAAAATCCAGGAGGTTCTCCCCTCCAGGCGAGATGAGGCCCATTTCCGCTGAGGCGTCTCGAGGCTGATCACACCTCACCTCTGGAACTTCGAAAGGGTCCTTCACACCCTTGGTGCAAATCAAGAAGTTCCCCGACCTAGCCGTCTCCACTCGAGAGGAATCACGAGGGTCCCGCCCACATCCAGAGGAGCCCCGTTTCTGCCTCGTAGCTCGAGATGAGGGATCCTTTCCCTGCTTCGTCGGGAAAGAGTTCCCGGCGTTCCCGTCGCATCTCAAGAGGAGGCCCTCTCAACAGGAACGGCGAGAGGAACTCCAGGGTCGTGCCACCATTCCAAGAGTCCCCCAGATGTCTCAGTCCATTCCAGAGGAACCTCTTTTCCCTTCACCGGCTCGTCTTTCACGCCGAGGATCGACTCACCTAAAGGTGGCACGTGGCACAGCCCTGTGGGAAAGCCTCGTGGGAAAGCCTCGAGGGACAGCCTCGAGGGAAAGCCACAGATCCCTTGATCCACGTGACAGGAAGCGTGACACTACTGCTGCAGCTCGGGAGGAAAGCGCACGTGCAGGCCCCCACTCGAGACGAGGCCTGACTCCCCTGAGGAGACTCAGAAGCACCCCAAGATCCATGGCAACACTGGAGAGGAATCCGCAGGTTCCGGCCCCGACTCCACACAAGGACTGAGGCCCCGGCATGGACGGGAGAGGAATCCCGAGAGGTCCCCTAGCAACTCGCATGGGGACTGGCCTTTCCTGAGGCCACCAGAGCGGGTCCCTGAGGTCCCCGTCGTAACTCGAGAAGACCTGCCGCAACTCGAGAAAATCCAGGAGGTTCTCCCCTCCAGGCGAGATGAGGCCCATTTCCGCTGAGGCGTCTCGAGGCTGATCACACCTCACCTCTGGAACTTCGAAAGGGTCCTTCACACCCTTGGTGCAAATCAAGAAGTTCCCCGACCTAGCCGTCTCCACTCGAGAGGAATCACGAGGGTCCCGCCCACATCCAGAGGAGCCCCGTTTCCGCCTCGTAGCTCGAGATGAGGGATCCTTTCCCTGCTTCGTCGGGAAAGAGTTCCCGGCGTTCCTGTCGCATCTCAAGAGGAGGCCCTCTCAACAGGAACGGCGAGAGGAACTCCAGGGTCGTGCCACCATTCCAAGAGTCCCCCAGATGTCTCAGTCCATTCCACAGGAACCTCTTTTCCCTTCACTGGCTCGTCTTTCACGCCGAGGATCGACTCACACCAAGGTGGCACGTGGCACAGCCCTGTGGGAAAGCCTCGTGGGAAAGCCTCGAGGGACAGCCTCGAGGGAAAGCCACAGATCCCTTGATCCACGTGACAGGAAGCGTGACACTACTGCTGCAGCTCGGGAGGAAAGCGCACGTGCAGGCCCCCACTCGAGACGAGGCCTGACTCCCCTGGGGAGACTCAGAAGCACCCCAAGATCCTTGGCAACACCGGAGAGGAATCCTCAGGTTCCGGCCCCGACTCCACACAAGGACTGAGGCCCTGGCATGGACGGGAGAGGAATCCCGAGAGGTCCCCTAGCAACTCGCATGGGGACTGGCCTTTCCTGAGGCCACCAGAGCGGGTCCCTGAGGTCCCCGTCGTAACTCGAGAAGACCTGCCGCAACTCGAGAAAATCCAGGAGGTTCTCCCCTCCAGGCGAGATGAGGCCCATTTCCGCTGAGGCGTCTCGAGGCTGATCACACCTCCCCTCTGGAACTTCGAAAGGGTCCTTCACACCCTTGGTGCAAATCAAGAAGTTCCCCGACCTAGCCGTCTCCACTCGAGAGGAATCACGAGGGTCCCGCCCACATCCAGAGGAGCCCCGTTTCCGCCTCGTAGCTCGAGATGAGGGATCCTTTCCCTGCTTCGTCGGGAAAGAGTTCCCGGCGTTCCCGTCGCATCTCAAGAGGAGGCCCTCTCAACAGGAACGGCGAGAGGAACTCCAGGGTCGTGCCACCATTCCAAGAGTCCCCCAGATGTCTCAGTCCATTACAGAGGAAACTCTTTTCCCTTCACCGGCTCGTCTTTCACGCCGAGGATCGACTCACACCAAGGTGGCACGTGGCACAGCCCTGTGGGAAAGCCTCGTGGGAAAGCCTCGAGGGACAGCCTCGAGGGAAAGCCACAGATCCCTTGATCCACGTGACAGGAAGCGTGACACTACTGCTGCAGCTCGGGAGGAAAGCGCACGTGCAGGCCCCCACTCGAGACGAGGCCTGACTCCCCTGGGGAGACTCAGAAGCACCCCAAGATCCTTGGCAACACTGGAGAGGAATCCTCAGGTTCCGGCCCCGACTCCACACAAGGACTGAGGCCCCGGCATGGACGGGAGAGGAATCCCGAGAGGTCCCCTAGCAACTCGCATGGGGACTGGCCTTTCCTGAGGCCACCAGAGCGGGTCCCTGAGGTCCCCGTCGTAACTCGAGAAGACCTGCCGCAACTCGAGAAAATCCAGGAGGTTCTCCCCTCCAGGCGAGATGAGGCCCATTTCCGCTGAGGCGTCTCGAGGCTGATCACACCTCACCTCTGGAACTTCGAAAGGGTCCTTCACACCCTTGGTGCAAATCAAGAAGTTCCCCGACCTAGCCGTCTCCACTCGAGAGGAATCACGAGGGTCCCGCCCACATCCAGAGGAGCCCCGTTTCCGCCTCGTAGCTCGAGATGAGGGATCCTTTCCCTGCTTCGTCGGGAAAGAGTTCCCGGCGTTCCCGTCGCATCTCAAGAGGAGGCCCTCTCAACAGGAACGGCGAGAGGAACTCCAGGGTCGTGCCACCATTCCAAGAGTCCCCCAGATGTCTCAGTCCATTCCAGAGGAACCTCTTTTCCCTTCACCGGCTCGTCTTTCACGCCGAGGATCGACTCACCTCAAGGTGGCACGTGGCACAGCCCTGTGGGAAAGCCTCGTGGGAAAGCCTCGAGGGACAGCCTCGAGGGAAAGCCACAGATCCCTTGATCCACGTGACAGGAAGCGTGACACTACTGCTGCAGCTCGGGAGGAAAGCGCACGTGCAGGCCCCCACTCGAGACGAGGCCTGACTCCCCTGAGGAGACTCAGAAGCACCCCAAGATCCATGGCAACACTGGAGAGGAATCCGCAGGTTCCGGCCCCGACTCCACACAAGGACTGAGGCCCCGGCATGGACGGGAGAGGAATCCCGAGAGGTCCCCTAGCAACTCGCATGGGGACTGGCCTTTCCTGAGGCCACCAGAGCGGGTCCCTGAGGTCCCCGTCGTAACTCGAGAAGACCTGCCGCAACTCGAGAAAATCCAGGAGGTTCTCCCCTCCAGGCGAGATGAGGCCCATTTCCGCTGAGGCGTCTCGAGGCTGATCACACCTCACCTCTGGAACTTCGAAAGGGTCCTTCACACCCTTGGTGCAAATCAGGAAGTTCCCCGACCTAGCCGTCTCCACTCGAGAGGAATCACGAGGGTCCCGCCCACATCCAGAGGAGCCCCGTTTCCGCCTCGTAGCTCGAGATGAGGGATCCTTTCCCTGCTTCGTCGGGAAAGAGTTCCCGGCGTTCCTGTCGCATCTCAAGAGGAGGCCCTCTCAACAGGAACGGCGAGAGGAACTCCAGGGTCGTGCCACCATTCCAAGAGTCCCCCAGATGTCTCAGTCCATTCCACAGGAACCTCTTTTCCCTTCACTGGCTCGTCTTTCACGCCGAGGATCGACTCACACCAAGGTGGCACGTGGCACAGCCCTGTGGGAAAGCCTCGTGGGAAAGCCTCGAGGGACAGCCTCGAGGGAAAGCCACAGATCCCTTGATCCACGTGACAGGAAGCGTGACACTACTGCTGCAGCTCGGGAGGAAAGCGCACGTGCAGGCCCCCACTCGAGACGAGGCCTGACTCCCCTGGGGAGACTCAGAAGCACCCCAAGATCCTTGGAAACACTGGAGAGGAATCCTCAGGTTCCGGCCCCGACTCCACACAAGGACTGAGGCCCTGGCATGGACGGGAGAGGAATCCCGAGAGGTCCCCTAGCAACTCGCATGGGGACTGGCCTTTCCTGAGGCCACCAGAGCGGGTCCCTGAGGTCCCCGTCGTAACTCGAGAAGACCTGCCGCAACTCGAGAAAATCCAGGAGGTTCTCCCCTCCAGGCGAGATGAGGCCCATTTCCGCTGAGGCGTCTCGAGGCTGATCACACCTCCCCTCTGGAACTTCGAAAGGGTCCTTCACACCCTTGGTGCAAATCAAGAAGTTCCCCGACCTAGCCGTCTCCACTCGAGAGGAATCACGAGGGTCCCGCCCACATCCAGAGGAGCCCCGTTTCCGCCTCGTAGCTCGAGATGAGGGATCCTTTCCCTGCTTCGTCGGGAAAGAGTTCCCGGCGTTCCCGTCGCATCTCAAGAGGAGGCCCTCTCAACAGGAACGGCGAGAGGAACTCCAGGGTCGTGCCACCATTCCAAGAGTCCCCCAGATGTCTCAGTCCATTCCAGAGGAACCTCTTTTCCCTTCACCGGCTCGTCTTTCACGCCGAGGATCGACTCACACCAAGGTGGCACGTGGCACAGCCCTGTGGGAAAGCCTCGTGGGAAAGCCTCTAGGGACAGCCTCGAGGGAAAGCCACAGATCCCTTGATCCACGTGACAGGAAGCGTGACACTACTGCTGCAGCTCGGGAGGAAAGCGCACGTGCAGGCCCCCACTCGAGACGAGGCCTGACTCCCCTGGGGAGACTCAGAAGCACCCCAAGATCCTTGGCAACACTGGAGAGGAATCCTCAGGTTCCGGCCCCGACTCCACACAAGGACTGAGGCCCCGGCATGGACGGGAGAGGAATCCCGAGAGGTCCCCTAGCAACTCGCATGGGGACTGGCCTTTCCTGAGGCCACCAGAGCGGGTCCCTGAGGTCCCCGTCGTAACTCGAGAAGACCTGCCGCAACTCGAGAAAATCCAGGAGGTTCTCCCCTCCAGGCGAGATGAGGCCCATTTCCGCTGAGGCGTCTCGAGGCTGATCACACCTCACCTCTGGAACTTCGAAAGGGTCCTTCACACCCTTGGTGCAAATCAAGAAGTTCCCCGACCTAGCCGTCTCCACTCGAGAGGAATCACGAGGGTCCCGCCCACATCCAGAGGAGCCCCGTTTCTGCCTCGTAGGTCGAGATGAGGGATCCTTTCCCTGCTTCGTCGGGAAAGAGTTCCCGGCGTTCCCGTCGCATCTCAAGAGGAGGCCCTCTCAACAGGAACGGCGAGAGGAACTCCAGGGTCGTGCCACCATTCCAAGAGTCCCCCAGATGTCTCAGTCCATTACAGAGGAACCTCTTTTCCCTTCACCGGCTCGTCTTTCACGCCGAGGATCGACTCACACCAAGGTGGCACGTGGCACAGCCCTGTGGGAAAGCCTCGTGGGAAAGCCTCGAGGGACAGCCTCGAGGGAAAGCCACAGATCCCTTGATCCACGTGACAGGAAGCGTGACACTACTGCTGCAGCACGGGAGGAAAGCGCACGTGCAGGCCCCCACTCGAGACGAGGCCTGACTCCCCTGGGGAGACTCAGAAGCACCCCAAGATCCTTGGCAACACTGGAGAGGAATCCTCAGGTTCCGGCCCCGACTCCACACAAGGACTGAGGCCCCGGCATGGACGGGAGAGGAATCCCGAGAGGTCCCCTAGCAACTCGCATGGGGACTGGCCTTTCCTGAGGCCACCAGAGCGGGTCCCTGAGGTCCCCGTCGTAACTCGAGAAGACCTGCCGCAACTCGAGAAAATCCAGGAGGTTCTCCCCTCCAGGCGAGATGAGGCCCATTTCCGCTGAGGCGTCTCGAGGCTGATCACACCTCACCTCTGGAACTTCGAAAGGGTCCTTCACACCCTTGGTGCAAATCAAGAAGTTCCCCGACCTAGCCGTCTCCACTCGAGAGGAATCACGAGGGTCCCGCCCACATCCAGAGGAGCCCCGTTTCCGCCTCGTAGCTCGAGATGAGGGATCCTTTCCCTGCTTCGTCGGGAAAGAGTTCCCGGCGTTCCCGTCGCATCTCAAGAGGAGGCCCTCTCAACAGGAACGGCGAGAGGAACTCCAGGGTCGTGCCACCATTCCAAGAGTCCCCCAGATATCTCAGTCCATTCCAGAGGAACCTCTTCACCCTTCACCGGCTCGTCTTTCACGCCGAGGATCGACTCACACCAAGGTGGCACGTGGCACAGCCCTGTGGGAAAGCCTCGTGGGAAAGCCTCGAGGGACAGCCTCGAGGGAAAGCCACAGATCCCTTGATCCACCTGACAGGAAGCGTGACACTACTGCTGCAGCTCGGGAGGAAAGCGCACGTGCATGCCCCCACTCGAGACGAGGCATGACTCCCCTGGGGAGACTCAGAAGCACCCCAAGATCCATGGCAACACTGGAGAGGAATCCTCAGGTTCCGGCCCCGACTCCACACAAGGACTGAGGCCCCGGCATGGACGGGAGAGGAATCCCGTGAGGTCCCCTAGCAACTCGCATGGGGACTGGCCTTTCCTGAGGCCACCAGAGCGGGTCCCTGAGGTCCCCGTCGTAACTCGAGAAGACCTGCCGCAACTCGAGAAAATCCAGGAGGTTCTCCCCTCCAGGCGAGTTGAGGCCCATTTCCGCTGAGGCGTCTCGAGGCTGATCACACCTCACCTCTGGAACTTCGAAAGGGTCCTTCACACCCTTGGTGCAAATCAAGAAGTTCCCCGACCTGGCCGTCTCCACTCGAGAGGAATCACGAGGGTCCCGCCCACATCCAGAGGAGCCCCGTTTCCGCCTCGTAGCTCGAGATGAGGGATCCTTTCCCTGCTTCGTCGGGAAAGAGTTCCCGGCGTTCCCGTTGCATCTCAAGAGGAGGCCCTCTCAACAGGAACGGCGAGAGGAACTCCAGGGTCGTGCCACCATTCCAAGAGTCCCCCAGATGTCTCAGTCCATTCCAGAGGAACCTCTTTTCCCTTCACCGGCTCGTCTTTCACGCCGAGGATCGACTCACACCAAGGTGGCACGTGGCACAGCCCTGTGGGAAAGCCTCGTGGGAAAGCCTCGAGGGACAGCCTCGAGGGAAAGCCACAGATCCCTTGATCCACCTGACAGGAAGTGTGACACTACTGCTGCAGCACGGGAGGAAAGCGCACGTGCAGGCCCCCACTCGAGACGAGGCCTGACTCCCCTGGGGAGACTCAGAAGCACCCCAAGATCCTTGGCAACACTGGAGAGGAATCCTCAGGTTCCGGCCCCGACTCCACACAAGGACTGAGGCCCCGGCATGGACGGGAGAGGAATCCCGAGAGGTCCCCTAGCAACTCGCATGGGGACTGGCCTTTCCTGAGGCCACCAGAGCGGGTCCCTGAGGTCCCCGTCGTAACTCGAGAAGACCTGCCGCAACTCGAGAAAATCCAGGAGGTTCTCCCCTCCAGGCGATATGAGGCCCATTTCCGCTGAGGCGTCTCGAGGCTGATCACACCTCACCTCTGGAACTTCGAAAGGGTCCTTCACACCCTTGGTGCAAATCAAGAAGTTCCCCGACCTAGCCGTCTCCACTCGAGAGGAATCACGAGGGTCCCGCCCACATCCAGAGGAGCCCCGTTTCCGCCTCGTAGCTCGAGATGAGGGATCCTTTCCCTGCTTCGTCGGGAAAGAGTTCCCGGCGTTCCCATCGCATCTCAAGAGGAGGCCCTCTCAACAGGAACGGCGAGAGGAACTCCAGGGTCGTGCCACCATTCCAAGAGTCCCCCAGATATCTCAGTCCATTCCAGAGGAACCTCTTCACCCTTCACCGGCTCGTCTTTCACGCCGAGGATCGACTCACACCAAGGTGGCACGTGGCACAGCCCTGTGGGAAAGCCTCGTGGGAAAGCCTCGAGGGACAGCCTCGAGGGAAAGCCACAGATCCCTTGATCCACGTGACAGGAAGCGTGACACTACTGCTGCAGCTCGGGAGGAAAGCGCACGTGCAGGCCCCCACTCGAGACGAGGCCTGACTCCCCTGGGGAGACTCAGAAGCACCCCAAGATCCATGGCAACACTGGAGAGGAATCCTCAGGTTCCGGCCCCGACTCCACACAAGGACTGAGGCCCCGGCATGGACGGGAGAGGAATCCCGAGAGGTCCCCTAGCAACTCGCATGGGGACTGGCCTTTCCTGAGGCCACCAGAGCGGGTCCCTGAGGTCCCCGTCATAACTCGAGAAGACCTGCCGCAACTCGAGAAAATCCAGGAGGTTCTCCCCTCCAAGCGAGATGAGGCCCATTTCCGCTGAGGCGTCTCGAGGCTGATCACACCTCACCTCTGGAACTTCGAAAGGGTCCTTCACACCCTTGGTGCAAATCAAGAAGTTCCCCGACCTAGCCGTCTCCACTCGAGAGGAATCACGATGGTCCCGCCCACATCCAGAGGAGCCCCGTTTCCGCCTCGTAGCTCTAGATGAGGGATCCTTTCCCTGCTTCGTCGGGAAAGAGTTCCCGGCGTTCCCGTCGCATCTCAAGAGGAGGTCCTCTCAACAGGAACGGCGAGAGGAACTCCAGGGTCGTGCCACCATTCCAAGAGTCCCCCAGATGTCTCAGTCCATTCCAGAGGAACCTCTTTTCCCTTCACCGGCTCGTCTTTCACGCCGAGGATCGACTCAAACCAAGGTGGCACGTGGCACAGCCCTGTGGGAAAGCCTCGTGGGAAAGCCTCGAGGGACAGCCTCGAGGGAAAGCCACAGATCCCTTGATCCACGTGACAGGAAGCGTGACACTACTGCTGCAGCTCGGGAGGAAAGCGCACGTGCAGGCCCCCACACGAGACGAGGCCTGACTCCCCTGGGGAAACTCAGAAGCACCCCAAGATCCATGGCAACACTGGAGAGGAATCCTCAGGTTCCGGCCCCGACTCCACACAAGGACTGAGGCCCCGGCATGGACGGGAGAGGAATCCCGAGAGGTCCCCTAGCAACTCGCATGGGGACTGGCCTTTCCTGAGGCCACCAGAGCGGGTCCCTGAGGTCCCCGTCGTAACTCGAGAAGACCTGCCGCAACTCGAGAAAATCCAGGAGGTTCTCCCCTCCAGGCGAGATGAGGCCCATTTCCGCTGAGGCGTCTCGAGACTGATCACACCTCACCTCTGGAACTTCGAAAGGGTCCTTCACACCCTTGGTGCAAATCAAGAAGTTCCCCGACCTAGCCGTCTCCACTCGAGAGGAATCACGAGGGTCCCGCCCACATCCAGAGGAGCCCCGTTTCCGCCTCGTAGCTCGAGATGAGGGATCCTTTCCCTGCTTCGTCGGGAAAGAGTTCCCGGCGTTCCCGTCGCATCTCAAGAGGAGGCCCTCTCAACAGGAACGGCGAGAGGAACTCCAGGGTCGTGCCACCATTCCAAGAGTCCCCCAGATATCTCAGTCCATTCCAGAGGAACCTCTTTTCCCTTCACCGGCTCGTCTTTCACGCCGAGGATCGACTCACACCAAGGTGGCACGTGGCACAGCCCTGTGGGAAAGCCTCGTGGGAAAGCCTCGAGGGACAGCCTCGAGGGAAAGCCACAGATCCCTTGATCCACGTGACAGGAAGCGTGACACTACTGCTGCAGCTCGGGAGGAAAGCGCACGTGCATGCCCCCACTCGAGACGAGGCCTGACTCCCCTGGGGAGACTCAGAAGCACCCCAAGATCCATGGCAACACTGGAGAGGAATCCTCAGGTTCCGGCCCCGACTCCACACAAGGACTGAGGCCCCGGCATGGACGGGAGAGGAATCCCGAGAGGTCCCCTAGCAACTCGCATGGGGACTGGCCTTTCCTGAGGCCACCAGAGCGGGTCCCTGAGGTCCCCGTCGTAACTCGAGAAGAGCTGCCGCAACTCGAGAAAATCCAGGAGGTTCTCCCCTCCAGGCGAGATGAGGCCCATTTCCGCTGAGGCGTCTCGAGGCTGATCACACCTCACCTCTGGAACTTCGAAAGGGTCCTTCACACCCTTGGTGCAAATCAAGAAGTTCCCCGACCTGGCCGTCTCCACTCGAGAGGAATCACGAGGGTCCCGCCCACATCCAGAGGAGCCCCGTTTCCGCCTCGTAGCTCGAGATGAGGGATCCTTTCCCTGCTTCGTCGGGAAAGAGTTCCCGGCGTTCCCGTCGCATCTCAAGAGGAGGCCCTCTCAACAGGAACGGCGAGAGGAACTCCAGGGTCGTGCCACCATTCCAAGAGTCCCCCAGATGTCTCAGTCCATTCCAGAGGAACCTCTTTTCCCTTCACCGGCTCGTCTTTCACGCCGAGGATCGACTCACACCAAGGTGGCACGTGGCACAGCCCTGTGGGAAAGCCTCGTGGGAAAGCCTCGAGGGACAGCCTCGAGGGAAAGCCACAGATCCCTTGATCCACGTGACAGGAAGCGTGACACTACTGCTGCAGCACGGGAGGAAAGCGCACGTGCAGGCCCCCACTCGAGACGAGGCCTGACTCCCTGGGGAGACTCAGAAGCACCCCAAGATCTTGGCAACACTGGAGAGGAATCCTCAGGTTCCGGCCCCGACTCCACACAAGGACTGAGGCCCCGACATGGACGGGAGAGGAATCCCGAGAGTTCCCCTAGCAACTCGCATGGGGACTGGCCTTTCCTGAGGCCACCAGAGCGGGTCCCTGAGGTCCCCGTCGTAACTCGAGAAGACCTGCCGCAACTCGAGAAAATCCAGGAGGTTCTCCCCTCCAGGCGAGATGAGGCCCATTTCCGCTGAGGCGTCTCGAGGCTGATCACACCTCACCTCTGGAACTTCGAAAGGGTCCTTCACACCCTTGGTGCAAATCAAGAAGTTCCCCGACCTAGCCGTCTCCACTCGAGAGGAATCACGAGGGTCCCGCCCACATCCAGAGGAGCCCCGTTTCCGCCTCGTAGCTCGAGATGAGGGATCCTTTCCCTGCTTCGTCGGGAAAGAGTTCCCGGCGTTCCCGTCGCATCTCAAGAGGAGGCCCTCTCAACAGGAACGGCGAGAGGAACTCCAGGGTTGTGCCACCATTCCAAGAGTCCCCCAGATGTCTCAGTCCATTCCAGAGGAACCTCTTTTCCCTTCACCGGCTCGTCTTTCACGCCGAGGATAGACTCACACCAAGGTGGCACGTGGCACAGCCCTGTGGGAAAGCCTCGTGGGAAAGCCTCGAGGGACAGCCTCGAGGGAAAGCCACAGATCCCTTGATCCACGTGACAGGAAGCGTGACACTACTGCTGCAGCTCGGGAGGAAAGCGCACGTGCAGGCCCCCACTCGAGACGAGGCCTGACTCCCCTGGGGAGACTCAGAAGCACCCCAAGATCCATGGCAACACTGGAGAGGAATCCTCAGGTTCCGGCCCCGACTCCACACAAGGACTGAGGCCCCGGCATGGACGGGAGAGGAATCCCGAGAGGTCCCCTAGCAACTCGCATGGGGACTGGCCTTTCCTGAGGCCACCAGAGCGGGTCCCTGAGGTCCCCGTCATAACTCGAGAAGACCTGCCGCAACTCGAGAAAATCCAGGAGGTTCTCCCCTCCAAGCGAGATGAGGCCCATTTCCGCTGAGGCGTCTCGAGGCTGATCACACCTCACCTCTGGAACTTCGAAAGGGTCCTTCACACCCTTGGTGCAAATCAAGAAGTTCCCCGACCTAGCCGTCTCCACTCGAGAGGAATCACGATGGTCCCGCCCACATCCAGAGGAGCCCCGTTTCCGCCTCGTAGCTCTAGATGAGGGATCCTTTCCCTGCTTCGTCGGGAAAGAGTTCCCGGCGTTCCCGTCGCATCTCAAGAGGAG
Source organism: Budorcas taxicolor (assembly GCF_023091745.1). NCBI lineage: Eukaryota > Metazoa > Chordata > Mammalia > Artiodactyla > Bovidae > Budorcas > Budorcas taxicolor. The sequence goes on along the minus strand of NW_026292704.1, from coordinate 422,237 downwards.
GTCCTCTCAACAGGAACGGCGAGAGGAACTCCAGGGTCGTGCCACCATTCCAAGAGTCCCCCAGATGTCTCAGTCCATTCCAGAGGAACCTCTTTTCCCTTCACCGGCTCGTCTTTCACGCCGAGGATCGACTCAAACCAAGGTGGCACGTGGCACAGCCCTGTGGGAAAGCCTCGTGGGAAAGCCTCGAGGGACAGCCTCGAGGGAAAGCCACAGATCCCTTGATCCACGTGACAGGAAGCGTGACACTACTGCTGCAGCTCGGGAGGAAAGCGCACGTGCAGGCCCCCACACGAGACGAGGCCTGACTCCCCTGGGGAAACTCAGAAGCACCCCAAGATCCATGGCAACACTGGAGAGGAATCCTCAGGTTCCGGCCCCGACTCCACACAAGGACTGAGGCCCCGGCATGGACGGGAGAGGAATCCCGAGAGGTCCCCTAGCAACTCGCATGGGGACTGGCCTTTCCTGAGGCCACCAGAGCGGGTCCCTGAGGTCCCCGTCGTAACTCGAGAAGACCTGCCGCAACTCGAGAAAATCCAGGAGGTTCTCCCCTCCAGGCGAGATGAGGCCCATTTCCGCTGAGGCGTCTCGAGACTGATCACACCTCACCTCTGGAACTTCGAAAGGGTCCTTCACACCCTTGGTGCAAATCAAGAAGTTCCCCGACCTAGCCGTCTCCACTCGAGAGGAATCACGAGGGTCCCGCCCACATCCAGAGGAGCCCCGTTTCCGCCTCGTAGCTCGAGATGAGGGATCCTTTCCCTGCTTCGTCGGGAAAGAGTTCCCGGCGTTCCCGTCGCATCTCAAGAGGAGGCCCTCTCAACAGGAACGGCGAGAGGAACTCCAGGGTCGTGCCACCATTCCAAGAGTCCCCCAGATATCTCAGTCCATTCCAGAGGAACCTCTTCACCCTTCACCGGCTCGTCTTTCACGCCGAGGATCGACTCACACCAAGGTGGCACGTGGCACAGCCCTGTGGGAAAGCCTCGTGGGAAAGCCTCGAGGGACAGCCTCGAGGGAAAGCCACAGATCCCTTGATCCACGTGACAGGAAGCGTGACACTACTGCTGCAGCTCGGGAGGAAAGCGCACGTGCATGCCCCCACTCGAGACGAGGCCTGACTCCCCTGGGGAGACTCAGAAGCACCCCAAGATCCATGGCAACACTGGAGAGGAATCCTCAGGTTCCGGCCCCGACTCCACACAAGGACTGTGGCCCCGGCATGGACGGGAGAGGAATCCCGTGAGGTCCCCTAGCAACTCGCATGGGGACTGGCCTTTCCTGAGGCCACCAGAGCGGGTCCCTGAGGTCCCCGTCGTAACTCGAGAAGAGCTGCCGCAACTCGAGAAAATCCAGGAGGTTCTCCCCTCCAGGCGAGATGAGGCCCATTTCCGCTGAGGCGTCTCGAGGCTGATCACACCTCACCTCTGGAACTTCGAAAGGGTCCTTCACACCCTTGGTGCAAATCAAGAAGTTCCCCGACCTGGCCGTCTCCACTCGAGAGGAATCACGAGGGTCCCGCCCACATCCAGAGGAGCCCCGTTTCCGCCTCGTAGCTCGAGATGAGGGATCCTTTCCCTGCTTCGTCGGGAAAGAGTTCCCGGCGTTCCCGTCGCATCTCAAGAGGAGGCCCTCTCAACAGGAACGGCGAGAGGAACTCCAGGGTCGTGCCACCATTCCAAGAGTCCCCCAGATGTCTCAGTCCATTCCAGAGGAACCTCTTTTCCCTTCACCGGCTCGTCTTTCACGCCGAGGATCGACTCACACCAAGGTGGCACGTGGCACAGCCCTGTGGGAAAGCCTCGTGGGAAAGCCTCGAGGGACAGCCTCGAGGGAAAGCCACAGATCCCTTGATCCACGTGACAGGAAGCGTGACACTACTGCTGCAGCTCGGGAGGAAAGCGCACGTGCATGCCCCCACTCGAGACGAGGCCTGACTCCCCTGGGGAGACTCAGAAGCACCCCAAGATCCATGGCAACACTGGAGAGGAATCCTCAGGTTCCGGCCCCGACTCCACACAAGGACTGAGGCCCCGGCATGGACGGGAGAGGAATCCCGAGAGGTCCCCTAGCAACTCGCATGGGGACTGGCCTTTCCTGAGGCCACCAGAGCGGGTCCCTGAGGTCCCCGTCGTAACTCGAGAAGAGCTGCCGCAACTCGAGAAAATCCAGGAGGTTCTCCCCTCCAGGCGAGATGAGGCCCATTTCCGCTGAGGCGTCTCGAGGCTGATCACACCTCACCTCTGGAACTTCGAAAGGGTCCTTCACACCCTTGGTGCAAATCAAGAAGTTCCCCGACCTGGCCGTCTCCACTCGAGAGGAATCACGAGGGTCCCGCCCACATCCAGAGGAGCCCCGTTTCCGCCTCGTAGCTCGAGATGAGGGATCCTTTCCCTGCTTCGTCGGGAAAGAGTTCCCGGCGTTCCCGTCGCATCTCAAGAGGAGGCCCTCTCAACAGGAACGGCGAGAGGAACTCCAGGGTCGTGCCACCATTCCAAGAGTCCCCCAGATGTCTCAGTCCATTCCAGAGGAACCTCTTTTCCCTTCACCGGCTCGTCTTTCACGCCGAGGATCGACTCACACCAAGGTGGCACGTGGCACAGCCCTGTGGGAAAGCCTCGTGGGAAAGCCTCGAGGGACAGCCTCGAGGGAAAGCCACAGATCCCTTGATCCACGTGACAGGAAGCGTGACACTACTGCTGCAGCACGGGAGGAAAGCGCACGTGCAGGCCCCCACTCGAGACGAGGCCTGACTCCCCTGGGGAGACTCAGAAGCACCCCAAGATCCTTGGCAACACTGGAGAGGAATCCTCAGGTTCCGGCCCCGACTCCACACAAGGACTGAGGCCCCGACATGGACGGGAGAGGAATCCCGAGAGTTCCCCTAGCAACTCGCATGGGGACTGGCCTTTCCTGAGGCCACCAGAGCGGGTCCCTGAGGTCCCCGTCGTAACTCGAGAAGACCTGCCGCAACTCGAGAAAATCCAGGAGGTTCTCCCCTCCAGGCGAGATGAGGCCCATTTCCGCTGAGGCGTCTCGAGGCTGATCACACCTCACCTCTGGAACTTCGAAAGGGTCCTTCACACCCTTGGTGCAAATCAAGAAGTTCCCCGACCTAGCCGTCTCCACTCGAGAGGAATCACGAGGGTCCCGCCCACATCCAGAGGAGCCCCGTTTCCGCCTCGTAGCTCGAGATGAGGGATCCTTTCCCTGCTTCGTCGGGAAAGAGTTCCCGGCGTTCCCGTCGCATCTCAAGAGGAGGCCCTCTCAACAGGAACGGCGAGAGGAACTCCAGGGTTGTGCCACCATTCCAAGAGTCCCCCAGATGTCTCAGTCCATTCCAGAGGAACCTCTTTTCCCTTCACCGGCTCGTCTTTCACGCCGAGGATAGACTCACACCAAGGTGGCACGTGGCACAGCCCTGTGGGAAAGCCTCGTGGGAAAGCCTCGAGGGACAGCCTCGAGGGAAAGCCACAGATCCCTTGATCCACGTGACAGGAAGCGTGACACTACTGCTGCAGCTCGGGAGGAAAGCGCACGTGCAGGCCCCCACTCGAGACGAGGCCTGACTCCCCTGGGGAGACTCAGAAGCACCCCAAGATCCATGGCAACACTGGAGAGGAATCCTCAGGTTCCGGCCCCGACTCCACACAAGGACTGAGGCCCCGGCATGGACGGGAGAGGAATCCCGAGAGGTCCCCTAGCAACTCGCATGGGGACTGGCCTTTCCTGAGGCCACCAGAGCGGGTCCCTGAGGTCCCCGTCATAACTCGAGAAGACCTGCCGCAACTCGAGAAAATCCAGGAGGTTCTCCCCTCCAAGCGAGATGAGGCCCATTTCCGCTGAGGCGTCTCGAGGCTGATCACACCTCACCTCTGGAACTTCGAAAGGGTCCTTCACACCCTTGGTGCAAATCAAGAAGTTCCCCGACCTAGCCGTCTCCACTCGAGAGGAATCACGATGGTCCCGCCCACATCCAGAGGAGCCCCGTTTCCGCCTCGTAGCTCTAGATGAGGGATCCTTTCCCTGCTTCGTCGGGAAAGAGTTCCCGGCGTTCCCGTCGCATCTCAAGAGGAGGTCCTCTCAACAGGAACGGCGAGAGGAACTCCAGGGTCGTGCCACCATTCCAAGAGTCCCCCAGATGTCTCAGTCCATTCCAGAGGAACCTCTTTTCCCTTCACCGGCTCGTCTTTCACGCCGAGGATCGACTCAAACCAAGGTGGCACGTGGCACAGCCCTGTGGGAAAGCCTCGTGGGAAAGCCTCGAGGGACAGCCTCGAGGGAAAGCCACAGATCCCTTGATCCACGTGACAGGAAGCGTGACACTACTGCTGCAGCTCGGGAGGAAAGCGCACGTGCAGGCCCCCACACGAGACGAGGCCTGACTCCCCTGGGGAAACTCAGAAGCACCCCAAGATCCATGGCAACACTGGAGAGGAATCCTCAGGTTCCGGCCCCGACTCCACACAAGGACTGAGGCCCCGGCATGGACGGGAGAGGAATCCCGAGAGGTCCCGTAGCAACTCGCATGGGGACTGGCCTTTCCTGAGGCCACCAGAGCGGGTCCCTGAGGTCCCCGTCGTAACTCGAGAAGACCTGCCGCAACTCGAGAAAATCCAGGAGGTTCTCCCCTCCAGGCGAGATGAGGCCCATTTCCGCTGAGGCGTCTCGAGACTGATCACACCTCACCTCTGGAACTTCGAAAGGGTCCTTCACACCCTTGGTGCAAATCAAGAAGTTCCCCGACCTAGCCGTCTCCACTCGAGAGGAATCACGAGGGTCCCGCCCACATCCAGAGGAGCCCCGTTTCCGCCTCGTAGCTCGAGATGAGGGATCCTTTCCCTGCTTCGTCGGGAAAGAGTTCCCGGCGTTCCCGTCGCATCTCAAGAGGAGGCCCTCTCAACAGGAACGGCGAGAGGAACTCCAGGGTCGTGCCACCATTCCAAGAGTCCCCCAGATGTCTCAGTCCATTCCAGAGGAACCTCTTTTCCCTTCACCGGCTCGTCTTTCACGCCGAGGATCGACTCAAACCAAGGTGGCACGTGGCACAGCCCTGTGGGAAAGCCTCGTGGGAAAGCCTCGAGGGACAGCCTCGAGGGAAAGCCACAGATCCCTTGATCCACGTGACAGGAAGCGTGACACTACTGCTGCAGCTCGGGAGGAAAGCGCACGTGCAGGCCCCCACACGAGACGAGGCCTGACTCCCCTGGGGAAACTCAGAAGCACCCCAAGATCCATGGCAACACTGGAGAGGAATCCTCAGGTTCCGGCCCCGACTCCACACAAGGACTGAGGCCCCGGCATGGACGGGAGAGGAATCCCGAGAGGTCCCCTAGCAACTCGCATGGGGACTGGCCTTTCCTGAGGCCACCAGAGCGGGTCCCTGAGGTCCCCGTCGTAACTCGAGAAGACCTGCCGCAACTCGAGAAAATCCAGGAGGTTCTCCCCTCCAGGCGAGATGAGGCCCATTTCCGCTGAGGCGTCTCGAGACTGATCACACCTCACCTCTGGAACTTCGAAAGGGTCCTTCACACCCTTGGTGCAAATCAAGAAGTTCCCCGACCTAGCCGTCTCCACTCGAGAGGAATCACGAGGGTCCCGCCCACATCCAGAGGAGCCCCGTTTCCGCCTCGTAGCTCGAGATGAGGGATCCTTTCCCTGCTTCGTCGGGAAAGAGTTCCCGGCGTTCCCGTCGCATCTCAAGAGGAGGCCCTCTCAACAGGAACGGCGAGAGGAACTCCAGGGTCGTGCCACCATTCCAAGAGTCCCCCAGATATCTCAGTCCATTCCAGAGGAACCTCTTCACCCTTCACCGGCTCGTCTTTCACGCCGAGGATCGACTCACACCAAGGTGGCACGTGGCACAGCCCTGTGGGAAAGCCTCGTGGGAAAGCCTCGAGGGACAGCCTCGAGGGAAAGCCACAGATCCCTTGATCCACGTGACAGGAAGCGTGACACTACTGCTGCAGCTCGGGAGGAAAGCGCACGTGCATGCCCCCACTCGAGACGAGGCCTGACTCCCCTGGGGAGACTCAGAAGCACCCCAAGATCCATGGCAACACTGGAGAGGAATCCTCAGGTTCCGGCCCCGACTCCACACAAGGACTGTGGCCCCGGCATGGACGGGAGAGGAATCCCGTGAGGTCCCCTAGCAACTCGCATGGGGACTGGCCTTTCCTGAGGCCACCAGAGCGGGTCCCTGAGGTCCCCGTCGTAACTCGAGAAGAGCTGCCGCAACTCGAGAAAATCCAGGAGGTTCTCCCCTCCAGGCGAGATGAGGCCCATTTCCGCTGAGGCGTCTCGAGGCTGATCACACCTCACCTCTGGAACTTCGAAAGGGTCCTTCACACCCTTGGTGCAAATCAAGAAGTTCCCCGACCTGGCCGTCTCCACTCGAGAGGAATCACGAGGGTCCCGCCCACATCCAGAGGAGCCCCGTTTCCGCCTCGTAGCTCGAGATGAGGGATCCTTTCCCTGCTTCGTCGGGAAAGAGTTCCCGGCGTTCCCGTCGCATCTCAAGAGGAGGCCCTCTCAACAGGAACGGCGAGAGGAACTCCAGGGTCGTGCCACCATTCCAAGAGTCCCCCAGATGTCTCAGTCCATTCCAGAGGAACCTCTTTTCCCTTCACCGGCTCGTCTTTCACGCCGAGGATCGACTCACACCAAGGTGGCACGTGCACAGCCCTGTGGGAAAGCCTCGTGGGAAAGCCTCGAGGGACAGCCTCGAGGGAAAGCCACAGATCCCTTGATCCACGTGACAGGAAGCGTGACACTACTGCTGCAGCACGGGAGGAAAGCGCACGTGCAGGCCCCCACTCGAGACGAGGCCTGACTCCCCTGGGGAGACTCAGAAGCACCACAAGATCCTTGGCAACACTGGAGAGGAATCCTCAGGTTCCGGCACCGACTCCACACAAGGACTGAGGCCCCGACATGGACGGGAGAGGAATCCCGAGAGTTCCCCTAGCAACTCGCATGGGGACTGGCCTTTCCTGAGGCCACCAGAGCGGGTCCCTGAGGTCCCCCGTCGTAACTCGAGAAGACCTGCCGCAACTCGAGAAAATCCAGGAGGTTCTCCCCTCCAGGCGAGATGAGGCCCATTTCCGCTGAGGCGTCTCGAGGCTGATCACACCTCACCTCTGGAACTTCGAAAGGGTCCTTCACACCCTTGGTGCAAATCAAGAAGTTCCCCGACCTAGCCGTCTCCACTCGAGAGGAATCACGAGGGTCCCGCCCACATCCAGAGGAGCCCCGTTTCCGCCTCGTAGCTCGAGATGAGGGATCCTTTCCCTGCTTCGTCGGGAAAGAGTTCCCGGCGTTCCCGTCGCATCTCAAGAGGAGGCCCTCTCAACAGGAACGGCGAGAGGAACTCCAGGGTCGTGCCACCATTCCAAGAGTCCCCCAGATATCTCAGTCCATTCCAGAGGAACCTCTTCACCCTTCACCGGCTCGTCTTTCACGCCGAGGATCGACTCACACCAAGGTGGCACGTGGCACAGCCCTGTGGGAAAGCCTCGTGGGAAAGCCTCGAGGGACAGCCTCGAGGGAAAGCCACAGATCCCTTGATCCACCTGACAGGAAGCGTGACACTACTGCTGCAGCTCGGGAGGAAAGCGCACGTGCATGCCCCCACTCGAGACGAGGCCTGACTCCCCTGGGGAGACTCAGAAGCACCCCAAGATCCATGGCAACACTGCAGAGGAATCCTCAGGTTCCGGCCCCGACTCCACACAAGGACTGAGGCCCCGGCATGGACGGGAGAGGAATCCCGAGAGGTCCCCTAGCAACTCGCATGGGGACTGGCCTTTCCTGAGGCCACCAGAGCGGGTCCCTGAGGTCCCCGTCGTAACTCGAGAAGACCTGCCGCAACTCGAGAAAATCCAGGAGGTTCTCCCCTCCAGGCGAGATGAGGCCCATTTCCGCTGAGGCGTCTCGAGGCTGATCACACCTCACCTCTGGAACTTCGAAAGGGTCCTTCACACCCTTGGTGCAAATCAAGAAGTTCCCCGACCTAGCCGTCTCCACTCGAGAGGAATCACGAGGGTCCCGCCCACATCCAGAGGAGCCCCGTTTCCGCCTCGTAGCTCGAGATGAGGGATCCTTTCCCTGCTTCGTCGGGAAAGAGTTCCCGGCGTTCCCGTCGCATCTCAAGAGGAGGCCCTCTCAACAGGAACGGCGAGAGGAACTCCAGGGTCGTGCCACCATTCCAAGAGTCCCCCAGATGTCTCAGTCCATTCCAGAGGAACCTCTTTTCCCTTCACCGGCTCGTCTTTCACGCCGAGGATCGACTCACACCAAGGTGGCACGTGGCACAGCCCTGTGGGAAAGCCTCGTGGGAAAGCCTCGAGGGACAGCCTCGAGGGAAACCAAAGATCCCTTGATCCACGTGACAGGAAGCGTGACACTACTGCTGCAGCTCGGGAGGAAAGCGCACGTGCAGGCCCCCACTCGAGACGAGGCCTGACTCCCCAGGGGAGACTCAGAAGCACCCCAAGATCCATGGCAACACTGGAGAGGAATCCTCAGGTTCCGGCCCCGACTCCACACAAGGACTGAGGCCCCGGCATGGACGGGAGAGGAATCCCGAGAGGTCCCCTAGCAACTCGCATGGGGACTGGCCTTTCCTGAGGCCACCAGAGCGGGTCCCTGAGGTCCCCGTCGTAACTCGAGAAGACGTGCCGCAACTCGAGAAAATCCAGGAGGTTCTCCCCTCCAGGCGAGATGAGGCCCATTTCCGCTGAGGCGTCTCGAGGCTGATCACACCTCACCTCTGGAACTTCGAAAGGGTCCTTCACACCCTTGGTGCAAATCAAGAAGTTCCCCCGACCTAGCCGTCTCCACTCGAGAGGAATCACGAGGGTCCCGCCCACATCCAGAGGAGCCCCGTTTCCGCCTCGTAGCTCGAGATGAGGGATCCTTTCCCTGCTTCGTCGGGAAAGAGTTCCCGGCGTTCCCGTCGCATCTCAAGAGGAGGCCCTCTCAACAGGAACGGCGAGAGGAACTCCAGGGTCGTGCCACCATTCCAAGAGTCCCCCAGATGTCTCAGTCCATTCCAGAGGAACCTCTTTTCCCTTCACCGGCTCGTCTTTCACGCCGAGGATCGACTCACACCAAGGTGGCACGTGGCACAGCCCTGTGGGAAAGCCTCGTGGGAAAGCCTCGAGGGACAGCCTCGAGGGAAAGCCACAGATCCCTTGATCCACCTGACAGGAAGCGTGACACTACTGCTGCAGCTCGGGAGGAAAGCGCACGTGCAGGCCCCCACTCGAGACGAGGCCTGACTCCCCTGGGGAGACTCAGAAGCACCCCAAGATCCATGGCAACACTGGAGAGGAATCCGCAGGTTCCGGCCCCGACTCCACACAAGGACTGAGGCCCCGGCATGGACGGGAGAGGAATCCCGAGAGGTCCACTAGCAACTCGCATGGGGACTCGCCTTTCCTGAGGCCACCAGAGCGGGTCCCTGAGATCCCCGTCGTAACTCGAGAAGACCTGCCGCAACTCGAGAAAATCCAGGAGGTTCTCCCCTCCAGGCGAGATGAGGCCCATTTCCGCTGAGGCGTCTCGAGGCTGATCACACCTCACCTCTGGAACTTCGAAAGGGTCCTTCACACCCTTGGTGCAAATCAAGAAGTTCCCCGACCTAGCCGTCTCCACTCGAGAGGAATCACGAGGGTCCCCGCCCACATCCAGAGGAGCCCCGTTTCCGCCTCGTAGCTCGAGATGAGGGATCCTTTCCCTGCTTCGTCGGGAAAGAGTTCCCGGCGTTCCCGTCGCATCTCAAGAGGAGGCCCTCTCAACAGGAACGGCGAGAGGAACTCCAGGGTCGTGCCACCATTCCAAGAGTCCCCCAGATGTCTCAGTCCATTCCACAGGAACCTCTTTTCCCTTCAGCGGCTCGTCTTTCACGCCGAGGATCGACTCACACCAAGGTGGCACGTGGCACAGCCCTGTGGGAAAGCCTCGTGGGAAAGCCTCGAGGGACAGCCTCGAGGGAAACCAAAGATCCCTTGATCCACGTGACAGGAAGCGTGACACTACTGCTGCAGCTCGGGAGGAAAAGCGCACGTGCAGGCCCCCACTCGAGACGAGGCCTGACTCCCCTGGGGAGACTCAGAAGCACCCCAAGATCCATGGCAACACTGGAGAGGAATCCTCAGGTTCCGGCCCCGACTCCACACAAGGACTGAGGCCCCGGCATGGACGGGAGAGGAATCCCGAGAGGTCCCCTAGCAACTCGCATGGGGACTGGCCTTTCCTGAGGCCACCAGAGCGGGTCCCTGAGGTCCCCGTCGTAACTCGAGAAGACGTGCCGCAACTCGAGAAAATCCAGGAGGTTCTCCCCTCCAGGCGAGATGAGGCCCATTTCCGCTGAGGCGTCTCGAGGCTGATCACACCTCACCTCTGGAACTTCGAAAGGGTCCTTCACACCCTTGGTGCAAATCAAGAAGTTCCCCGACCTAGCCGTCTCCACTCGAGAGGAATCACGAGGGTCCCGCCCACATCCAGAGGAGCCCCGTTTCCGCCTCGTAGCTCGAGATGAGGGATCCTTTCCCTGCTTCGTCGGGAAAGAGTTCCCGGCGTTCCCGTCGCATCTCAAGAGGAGGCCCTCTCAACAGGAACGGCGAGAGGAACTCCAGGGTCGTGCCACCATTCCAAGAGTCCCCCAGATGTCTCAGTCCATTCCAGAGGAACCTCTTTTCCCTTCACCGGCTCGTCTTTCACGCCGAGGATCGACTCACACCAAGGTGGCACGTGGCACAGCCCTGTGGAAAGCCTCGTGGGAAAGCCTCGAGGGACAGCCTCGAGGGAAAGCCACAGATCCCTTGATCCACCTGACAGGAAGCGTGACACTACTGCTGCAGCTCGGGAGGAAAGCGCACGTGCAGGCCCCCACTCGAGACGAGGCCTGACTCCCCTGGGGAGACTCAGAAGCACCCCAAGATCCATGGCAACACTGGAGAGGAATCCTCAGGTTCCGGCCCCGACTCCACACAAGGACTGAGGCCCCGGCATGGACGGGAGAGGAATCCCGAGAGGTCCCCTAGCAACTCGCATGGGGACTCGCCTTTCCTGAGGCCACCAGAGCGGGTCCCTGAGATCCCCGTCGTAACTCGAGAAGACCTGCCGCAACTCGAGAAAATCCAGGAGGTTCTCCCCTCCAGGCGAGATGAGGCCCATTTCCGCTGAGGCGTCTCGAGGCTGATCACACCTCACCTCTGGAACTTCGAAAGGGTCCTTCACACCCTTGGTGCAAATCAAGAAGTTCCCCGACCTAGCCGTCTCCACTCGAGAGGAATCACGAGGGTCCCGCCCACATCCAGAGGAGCCCCGTTTCCGCCTCGTAGCTCGAGATGAGGGATCCTTTCCCTGCTTCGTCGGGAAAGAGTTCCCGGCGTTCCCGTCGCATCTCAAGAGGAGGCCCTCTCAACAGGAACGGCGAGAGGAACTCCAGGGTCGTGCCACCATTCCAAGAGTCCCCCAGATGTCTCAGTCCATTCCAGAGGAACCTCTTTTCCCTTCACCGGCTCGTCTTTCACGCCGAGGATCGACTCACCTCAAGGTGGCACGTGGCACAGCCCTGTGGGAAAGCCTCGTGGGAAAGCCTCGAGGGACAGCCTCGAGGGAAATCCACAGATCCCTTGATCCACGTGACAGGAAGCGTGACACTACTGCTGCAGCTCGGGAGGAAAGCGCACGTGCAGGCCCCCACTCGAGACGAGGCCTGACTCCCCTGAGGAGACTCAGAAGCACCCCAAGATCCATGGCAACACTGGAGAGGTATCCGCAGGTTCCGGCCCCGACTCCACACAAGGACTGAGGCCCCGGCATGGACGGGAGAGGAATCCCGAGAGGTCCCCTAGCAACTCGCATGGGGACTCGCCTTTCCTGAGGCCACCAGAGCGGGTCCCTGAGGTCCCCGTCGTAACTCGAGAAGACCTGCCGCAACTCGAGAAAATCCAGGAGGTTCTCCCCTCCAGGCGAGATGAGGCCCATTTCCGCTGAGGCGTCTCGAGGCTGATCACACCTCACCTCTGGGACTTCGAAAGGGTCCTTCACACCCTTGGTGCAAATCAAGAAGTTCCCCGACCTAGCCGTCTCCACTCGAGAGGATTCACGATGGTCCCGCCCACATCCAGAGGAGCCCCGTTTCCGCCTCGTAGCTCGAGATGAGGGATCCTTTCCCTGCTTCGTCGGGAAAGAGTTCCCGGCGTTCCCGTCGCATCTCAAGAGGAGGCCCTCTCAACAGGAACGGCGAGAGGAACTCCAGGGTCGTGCCACCATTCCAAGAGTCCCCCAGATGTCTCAGTCCATTCCAGAGGAACCTCTTTTCCCTTCACCGGCTCGTCTTTCACGCCGAGGATCGACTCACACCAAGGTGGCACGTGGCACAGCCCTGTGGGAAAGCCTCGTGGGAAAGCCTCGAGGGACAGCCTCGAGGGAAAGCCACAGATCCCTTGATCCACGTGACAGGAAGCGTGACACTACTGCTGCAGCTCGGGAGGAAAGCGCACGTGCAGGCCCCCACTCGAGACGAGGCCTGACTCCCCTGGGGAGACTCAGAAGCACCCCAAGATCCATGGCAACACTGGAGAGGAATCCTCAGGTTCCGGCCCCGACTCCACACAAGGACTGAGGCCCCGGCATGGACGGGAGAGGAATCCCGAGAGGTCCCCTAGCAACTCGCATGGGGACTGGCCTTTCCTGAGGCCACCAGAGCGGGTCCCTGAGGTCCCCGTCGTAACTCGAGAAGAGCTGCCGCAACTCGAGAAAATCCAGGAGGTTCTCCCCTCCAGGCGAGATGAGGCCCATTTCCGCTGAGGCGTCTCGAGGCTGATCACACCTCACCTCTGGAACTTCGAAAGGGTCCTTCACACCCTTGGTGCAAATCAAGAAGTTCCCCGACCTAGCCGTCTCCACTCGAGAGGAATCACGAGGGTCCCGCCCACATCCAGAGGAGCCCCGTTTCCGCCTCGTAGCTCGAGATGAGGGATCCTTTCCCTGCTTCGTCGGGAAAGAGTTCCCGGCGTTCCCGTCGCATCTCAAGAGGAGGCCCTCTCAACAGGAACGGCGAGAGGAACTCCAGGGTCGTGCCACCATTCCAAGAGTCCCCCAGATGTCTCAGTCCATTCCACAGGAACCTCTTTTCCCTTCACCGGCTCGTCTTTCACGCCGAGGATCGACTCACACCAAGGTGGCACGTGGCACAGCCCTGTGGGAAAGCCTCGTGGGAAAGCCTCGAGGGACAGCCTCGAGGGAAAGCCACAGATCCCTTGATCCACGTGACAGGAAGCGTGACACTACTGCTGCAGCTCGGGAGGAAAGCGCACGTGCAGGCCCCCACTCGAGACGAGGCCTGACTCCCCTGGGGAGACTCAGAAGCACCCCAAGATCCATGGCAACACTGGAGAGGAATCCGCAGGTTCCGGCCCCGACTCCACACAAGGACTGAGGCCCCGGCATGGACGGGAGAGGAATCCCGAGAGGTCCCCTAGCAACTCGCATGGGGACTCGCCTTTCCTGAGGCCACCAGAGCGGGTCCCTGAGGTCCCCGTCGTAACTCGAGAAGACCTGCCGCAACTCGAGAAAATCCAGGAGGTTCTCCCCTCCAGGCGAGATGAGGCCCATTTCCGCTGAGGCGTCTCGAGGCTGATCACACCACACCTCTGGAACTTCGAAAGGGTCTTTCACACCCTTGGTGCAAATCAAGAAGTTCCCCGACCTAGCCGTCTCCACTCGAGAGGAATCACGAGGGTCCCGCCCACATCCAGAGGAGCCCCGTTTCCGCCTCGTAGCTCGAGATGAGGGATCCTTTCCCTGCTTCTTCGGGAAAGAGTTCCCGGCGTTCCCGTCGCATCTCAAGAGGAGGTCCTCTCAACAGAAACGGCGAGAGGAACTCCAGGGTCGTGCCACCATTCCAAGAGTCCCCCAGATGTCTCAGTCCATTCCAGAGGAACCTCTTTTCCCTTCACCGGCTCGTCTTTCACGCCGAGGATCGACTCACACCAAGGTGGCACGTGGCAGAGCCCTGTGGGAAAGCCTCGTGGGAAAGCCTCGAGGGATAGCCTCGAGGAAAAGCCACAGATCCCTTGATCCACGTGACAGGAAGCGTGACACTACTGCTGCAGCTCGGGAGGAAAGCGCACGTGCAGGCCCCCACTCGAGACGAGGCCTGACTCCCCTGGGGAGACTCAGAAGCACCCCAAGATCCTTGGCAACACTGGAGAGGAATCCTCAGGTTCCGGCCCCGACTCCACACAAGGACTGAGGCCCCGGCATGGACGGGAGAGGAATCCCGAGAGGTCCCCTAGCAACTCGCATGGGGACTGGCCTTTCCTGAGGCCACCAGAGCGGGTCCCTGAGGTCCCCGTCGTAACTCGAGAAGACCTGCCGCAACTCGAGAAAATCCAGGAGGTTCTCCCCTCCAGGCGAGATGAGGCCCATTTCCGCTGAGGCGTCTCGAGGCTGATCACAGCTCACCTCTGGAACTTCGAAAGGGTCTTTCACACCCTTGGTGCAAATCAAGAAGTTCCCCGACCTAGCCGTCTCCACTCGAGAGGAATCACGAGGGTCCCGCCCACATCCAGAGGAGCCCCGTTTCCGCCTCGTAGCTCGAGATGAGGGATCCTTTCCCTGCTTCGTCGGGAAAGAGTTCCCGGCGTTCCCGTCGCATCTCAAGAGGAGGCCCTCTCAACAGGAACGGCGAGAGGAACTCCAGGGTCGTGCCACCATTCCAAGAGTCCCCCAGATGTCTCAGTCCATTCCAGAGGAACCTCTTTTCCCTTCACCGGCTCGTCTTTCACGCCGAGGATCGACTCACACCAAGGTGGCACGTGGCACAGCCCTGTGGGAAAGCCTCGTGGGAAAGCCTCGAGGGACAGCCTCGAGGGAAAGCCACAGATCCCTTGATCCACGTGACAGGAAGCGTGACACTACTGCTGCAGCTCGGGAGGAAAGCGCACGTGCAGGCCCCCACTCGAGACGAGGCCTGACTCCCCTGGGGAGACTCAGAAGCACCCCAAGATCCATGGCAACACTGGAGAGGAATCCTCAGGTTCCGGCCCCGACTCCACACAAGGACTGAGGCCCCGGCATGGACGGGAGAGGAATCCCGAGAGGTCCCCTAGCAACTCGCATGGGGACTGGCCTTTCCTGAGGCCACCAGAGCGGGTCCCTGAGGTCCCCGTCGTAACTCGAGAAGACCTGCCGCAACTCGAGAAAATCCAGGAGGTTCTCCCCTCCAGGCGAGATGAGGCCCATTTCCGCTGAGGCGTCTCGAGGCTGATCACAGCTCACCTCTGGAACTTCGAAAGGGTCCTTCACACCCTTGGTGCAAATCAAGAAGTTCCCCGACCTAGCCGTCTCCACTCGAGAGGAATCACGAGGGTCCCGCCCACATCCAGAGGAGCCCCGTTTCCGCCTCGTAGCTCGAGATGAGGGATCCTTTCCCTGCTTCGTCGGGAAAGAGTTCCCGGCGTTCCCGTCGCATCTCAAGAGGAGGCCCTCTCAACAGGAACGGCGAGAGGAACTCCAGGGTCGTGCCACCATTCCAAGAGTCCCCCAGATGTCTCAGTCCATTCCAGAGGAACCTCTTTTCCCTTCACCGGCTCGTCTTTCACGCCGAGGATCGACTCACCTCAAGGTGGCACGTGGCACAGCCCTGTGGGAAAGCCTCGTGGGAAAGCCTCGAGGGACAGCCTCGAGGGAAAGCCACAGATCCCTTGATCCACGTGACAGGAAGCGTGACACTACTGCTGCAGCTCGGGAGGAAAGCGCACGTGCAGGCCCCCACTCGAGACGAGGCCTGACTCCCCTGAGGAGACTCAGAAGCACCCCAAGATCCATGGCAACACTGGAGAGGTATCCGCAGGTTCCGGCCCCGACTCCACACAAGGACTGAGGCCCCGGCATGGATGGGAGAGGAATCCCGAGAGGTCCCCTAGCAACTCGCATGGGGACTGGCCTTTCCTGAGGCCACCAGAGCGGGTCCCTGAGGTCCCCGTCGTAACTCGAGAAGACCTGCCGCAACTCGAGAAAATCCAGGAGGTTCTCCCCTCCAGGCGAGATGAGGCCCATTTCCGCTGAGGCGTCTCGAGGCTGATCACACCTCACCTCTGGAACTTCGAAAGGGTCCTTCACACCCTTGGTGCAAATCAAGAAGTTCCCCGACCTAGCCGTCTCCACACGAGAGGATTCACGATGGTCCCGCCCACATCCAGAGGAGCCCCGTTTCCGCCTCGTAGCTCGAGATGAGGGATCCTTTCCCTGCTTCGTCGGGAAAGAGTTCCCGGCGTTCCCGTCGCATCTCAAGAGGAGGCCCTCTCAACAGGAACGGCGAGAGGAACTCCAGGGTCGTGCCACCATTCCAAGAGTCCCCCAGATGTCTCAGTCCATTCCAGAGGAACCTCTTTTCCCTTCACCGGCTCGTCTTTCACGCCGAG
Source organism: Budorcas taxicolor (assembly GCF_023091745.1). Taxonomy (NCBI): domain Eukaryota; kingdom Metazoa; phylum Chordata; class Mammalia; order Artiodactyla; family Bovidae; genus Budorcas; species Budorcas taxicolor. Next base: position 405,792 of record NW_026292704.1, on the reverse strand, counting down.
GATCGACTCACACCAAGGTGGCACGTGGCACAGCCCTGTGGGAAAGCCTCGTGGGAAAGCCTCGAGGGACAGCCTCGAGGGAAAGCCACAGATCCCTTGATCCACGTGACAGGAAGCGTGACACTACTGCTGCAGCTCGGGAGGAAAGCGCACGTGCAGGCCCCCACTCGAGACGAGGCCTGACTCCCCTGGGGAGACTCAGAAGCACCCCAAGATCCATGGCAACACTGGAGAGGAATCCTCAGGTTCCGGCCCCGACTCCACACAAGGACTGAGGCCCCGGCATGGACGGGAGAGGAATCCCGAGAGGTCCCCTAGCAACTCGCATGGGGACTGGCCTTTCCTGAGGCCACCAGAGCGGGTCCCTGAGGTCCCCGTCGTAACTCGAGAAGACCTGCCGCAACTCGAGAAAATCCAGGAGGTTCTCCCCTCCAGGCGAGATGAGGCCCATTTCCACTGAGGCGTCTCGAGGCTGATCACACCTCACCTCTGGAACTTCGAAAGGGTCCTTCACACCCTTGGTGCAAATCAAGAAGTTCCCCGACCTAGCCGTCTCCACTCGAGAGGAATCACGAGGGTCCCGCCCACATCCAGAGGAGCCCCGTTTCCGCCTCGTAGCTCGAGATGAGGGATCCTTTCCCTGCTTCGTCGGGAAAGAGTTCCCGGCGTTCCCGTCGCATCTCAAGAGGAGGCCCTCTCAACAGGAACGGCGAGAGGAACTCCAGGGTCGTGCCACCATTCCAAGAGTCCCCCAGATGTCTCAGTCCATTCCACAGGAACCTCTTTTCCCTTCACCGGCTCGTCTTTCACGCCGAGGATCGACTCACACCAAGGTGGCACGTGGCACAGCCCTGTGGGAAAGCCTCGTGGGAAAGCCTCGAGGGACAGCCTCGAGGGAAAGCCACAGATCCCTTGATCCACGTGACAGGAAGCGTGACACTACTGCTGCAGCTCGGGAGGAAAGCGCACGTGCAGGCCCCCACTCGAGACGAGGCCTGACTCCCCTGGGGAGACTCAGAAGCACCCCAAGATCCATGGCAACACTGGAGAGGAATCCTCAGGTTCCGGCCCCGACTCCACACAAGGACTGAGGCCCCGGCATGGACGGGAGAGGAATCCCGAGAGGTCCCCTAGCAACTCGCATGGGGACTCGCCTTTCCTGAGGCCACCAGAGCGGGTCCCTGAGGTCCCCGTCGTAACTCGAGAAGACCTGCCGCAACTCGAGAAAATCCAGGAGGTTCTCCCCTCCAGGCGAGATGAGGCCCATTTCCGCTGAGGCGTCTCGAGGCTGATCACACCACACCTCTGGAACTTCGAAAGGGTCTTTCACACCCTTGGTGCAAATCAAGAAGTTCCCCGACCTAGCCGTCTCCACTCGAGAGGAATCACGAGGATCCCGCCCACATCCAGAGGAGCCCCGTTTCCGCCTCGTAGCTCGAGATGAGGGATCCTTTCCCTGCTTCGTCGGGAAAGAGTTCCCGGCGTTCCCGTCGCATCTCAAGAGGAGGTCCTCTCAACAGAAACGGCGAGAGGAACTCCAGGGTCGTGCCACCATTCCAAGAGTCCCCCAGATGTCTCAGTCCATTCCAGAGGAACCTCTTTTCCCTTCACCGGCTCGTCTTTCACGCCGAGGATCGACTCACACCAAGGTGGCACGTGGCACAGCCCTGTGGGAAAGCCTCGTGGGAAAGCCTCGAGGGACAGCCTCGAGGGAAAGCCACAGATCCCTTGATCCACGTGACAGGAAGCGTGACACTACTGCTGCAGCTCGGGAGGAAAGCGCACGTGCAGGCCCCCACTCGAGACGAGGCCTGACTCCCCTGGGGAGACTCAGAAGCACCCCAAGATCCTTGGCAACACTGGAGAGGAATCCTCAGGTTCCGGCCCCGACTCCACACAAGGACTGAGGCCCCGGCATGGACGGGAGAGGAATCCCGAGAGGTCCCCTAGCAACTCGCATGGGGACTGGCCTTTCCTGAGGCCACCAGAGCGGGTCCCTGAGGTCCCCGTCGTAACTCGAGAAGACCTGCCGCAACTCGAGAAAATCCAGGAGGTTCTCCCCTCCAGGCGAGATGAGGCCCATTTCCGCTGAGGCGTCTCGAGGCTGATCACACCTCACCTCTGGAACTTCGAAAGGGTCCTTCACACCCTTGGTGCAAATCAAGAAGTTCCCCGACCTAGCCGTCTCCACTCGAGAGGAATCACGAGGGTCCAGCCCACATCCAGAGGAGCCCCGTTTCCGCCTCGTAGCTCGAGATGAGGGATCCTTTCCCTGCTTCGTCGGGAAAGAGTTCCCGGCGTTCCCGTCGCATCTCAAGAGGAGGCCCTCTCAACAGGAACGGCGAGAGGAACTCCAGGGTCGTGCCACCATTCCAAGAGTCCCCCAGATGTCTCAGTCCATTCCAGAGGAACCTCTTTTCCCTTCACCGGCTCGTCTTTCACGCCGAGGATAGACTCACACCAAGGTGGCACGTGGCACAGCCCTGTGGGAAAGCCTCGTGGGAAAGCCTCGAGGGACAGCCTCGAGGGAAAGCCACAGATCCCTTGATCCACGTGACAGGAAGCGTGACACTACTGCTGCAGCTCGGGAGGAAAGCGCACGTGCAGGCCCCCACTCGAGACGAGGCCTGACTCCCCTGGGGAGACTCAGAAGCACCCCAAGATCCATGGCAACACTGGAGAGGAATCCTCAGGTTCCGGCCCCGACTCCACACAAGGACTGAGGGCCCGGCATGGACGGGAGAGGAATCCCGAGAGGTCCCCTAGCAACTCGCATGGGGACTGGCCTTTCCTGAGGCCACCAGAGCGGGTCCCTGAGGTCCCCGTCGTAACTCGAGAAGACCTGCCGCAACTCGAGAAAATCCAGGAGGTTCTCCCCTCCAGGCGAGATGAGGCCCATTTCCGCTGAGGCGTCTCGAGGCTGATCACACCTCACCTCTGGAACTTCGAAAGGGTCCTTCACACCCTTGGTGCAAATCAAGAAGTTCCCCGACCTAGCCGTCTCCACTCGAGAGGAATCACGAGGGTCCCGCCCACATCCAGAGGAGCCCCGTTTCCGCCTCGTAGCTCGAGATGAGGGATCCTTTCCCTGCTTCGTCGGGAAAGAGTTCCCGGCGTTCCCGTCGCATCTCAAGAGGAGGCCCTCTCAACAGGAACGGCGAGAGGAACTCCAGGGTCGTGCCACCATTGCAAGAGTCCCCCAGATGTCTCAGTCCATTCCAGAGGAACCTCTTTTCCCTTCACCGGCACGTCTTTCACGCCGAGGATGGACTCACACCAAGGTGGCACGTGGCACAGCCCTGTGGGAAAGCCTCGTGGGAAAGCCTCGAGGGACAGCCTCGAGGGAAAGCCACAGATCCCTTGATCCACGTGACAGGACGCGTGACACTACTGCTGCAGCTCGGGAGGAAAGCGCACGTGCAGGCCCCCACTCGAGACGAGGCCTGACTCCCCTGGGGAGACTCAGAAGCACCCCAAGATCCATGGCAACACTGGAGAGGAATCCTCAGGTTCCGGCCCCGACTCCACACAAGGACTGAGGCCCCGGCATGGACGGGAGAGGAATCCCGAGAGGTCCCCTAGCAACTCGCATGGGGACTGGCCTTTCCTGAGGCCACCAGAGCGGGTCCCTGAGGTCCCCGTCGTAACTCGAGAAGACCTGCCGCAACTCGAGAAAATCCAGGAGGTTCTCCCCTCCAGGCGAGATGAGGCCCATTTCCGCTGAGGCGTCTCGAGGCTGATCACAGCTCACCTCTGGAACTTCGAAAGGGTCCTTCACACCCTTGGTGCAAATCAAGAAGTTCCCCGACCTAGCCGTCTCCACTCGAGAGGAATCACGAGGGTCCCGCCCACATCCAGAGGAGCCCCGTTTCCGCCTCGTAGCTCGAGATGAGGGATCCTTTCCCTGCTTCGTCGGGAAAGAGTTCCCGGCGTTCCCGTCGCATCTCAAGAGGAGGCCCTCTCAACAGGAACGGCGAGAGGAACTCCAGGGTCGTGCCACCATTCCAAGAGTCCCCCAGATGTCTCAGTCCATTCCAGAGGAACCTCTTTTCCCTTCACCGGCTCGTCTTTCACGCCAAGGATCGACTCACACCAAGGTGGCACGTGGCACAGCCCTGTGGGAAAGCCTCGTGGGAAAGCCTCGAGGGACAGCCTCGAGGGAAAGCCACAGATCCCTTGATCCACGTGACAGGAAGCGTGACACTACTGCTGCAGCTCGGGAGGAAAGCGCACGTGCAGGCCCCCACTCGAGACGAGGCCTGACTCCCCTGGGGAGACTCAGAAGCACCCCAAGATCCTTGGCAACACTGGAGAGGAATCCTCAGGTTCCGGCCCCGACTCCACACAAGGACTGAGGGCCCGGCATGGACGGGAGAGGAATCCCGAGAGGTCCCCTAGCAACTCGCATGGGGACTGGCCTTTCCTGAGGCCACCAGAGCGGGTCCCTGAGGTCCCCGTCGTAACTCGAGAAGACCTGCCGCAACTCGAGAAAATCCAGGAGGTTCTCCCCTCCAGGCGAGATGAGGCCCATTTCCACTGAGGCGTCTCGAGGCTGATCACACCTCACCTCTGGAACTTCGAAAGGGTCCTTCACACCCTTGGTGCAAATCAAGAAGTTCCCCGACCTAGCCGTCTCCACTCGAGAGGAATCACGAGGGTCCCGCCCACATCCAGAGGAGCCCCGTTTCCGCCTCGTAGCTCGAGATGAGGGATCCTTTCCCTGCTTCGTCGGGAAAGAGTTCCCGGCGTTCCCGTCGCATCTCAAGAGGAGGCCCTCTCAACAGGAACGGCGAGAGGAACTCCAGGGTCGTGCCACCATTGCAAGAGTCCCCCAGATGTCTCAGTCCATTCCACAGGAACCTCTTTTCCCTTCACCGGCTCGTCTTTCACGCCGAGGATGGACTCACACCAAGGTGGCATGTGGCACAGCCCTGTGGGAAAGCCTCGTGGGAAAGCCTCGAGGGACAGCCTCGAGGGAAAGCCACAGATCCCTTGATCCACGTGACAGGACGCGTGACACTACTGCTGCAGCTCGGGAGGAAAGTGCACGTGCAGGCCCCCACTCGAGACGAGGCCTGACTCCCCTGGGGAGACTCAGAAGCACCCCAAGATCCATGGCAACACTGGAGAGGAATCCTCAGGTTCCGGCCCCGACTCCACACAAGGACTGAGGCCCCGGCATGGACGGGAGAGGAATCCCGAGAGGTCCCCTAGCAACTCGCATGGGGACTGGCCTTTCCTGAGGCCACCAGAGCGGGTCCCTGAGGTCCCCGTCGTAACTCGAGAAGACCTGCCGCAACTCGAGAAAATCCAGGAGGTTCTCCCCTCCAGGCGAGATGAGGCCCATTTCCGCTGAGGCGTCTCGAGGCTGATCACACCTCACCTCTGGAACTTCGAAAGGGTCCTTCACACCCTTGGTGCAAATCAAGAAGTTCCCCGACCTAGCCGTCTCCACTCGAGAGGAATCACGAGGGTCCCGCCCACATCCAGAGGAGCCCCGTTTCCGCCTCGTAGCTCGAGATGAGGGATCCTTTCCCTGCTTCGTCGGGAAAGAGTTCCCGGCGTTCCCGTCGCATCTCAAGAGGAGGCCCTCTCAACAGGAACGGCGAGAGGAACTCCAGGGTCGTGCCACCATTCCAAGAGTCCCCCAGATGTCTCAGTCCATTCCAGAGGAACCTCTTTTCCCTTCACCGGCTCGTCTTTCACGCCGAGGATAGACTCACACCAAGGTGGCACGTGGCACAGCCCTGTGGGAAAGCCTCGTGGGAAAGCCTCGAGGGACAGCCTCGAGGGAAAGCCACAGATCCCTTGATCCACGTGACAGGAAGCGTGACACTACTGCTGCAGCTCGGGAGGAAAGCGCACGTGCAGGCCCCCACTCGAGACGAGGCCTGACTCCCCTGGGGAGACTCAGAAGCACCCCAAGATCCATGGCAACACTGGAGAGGAATCCTCAGGTTCCGGCCCCGACTCCACACAAGGACTGAGGCCCCGGCATGGACGGGAGAGGAATCCCGAGAGGTCCCCTAGCAACTCGCATGGGGACTGGCCTTTCCTGAGGCCACCAGAGCGGGTCCCTGAGGTCCCCGTCGTAACTCGAGAAGACCTGCCGCAACTCGAGAAAATCCAGGAGGTTCTCCCCTCCAGGCGAGATGAGGCCCATTTCCGCTGAGGCGTCTCGAGGCTGATCACACCTCACCTCTGGAACTTCGAAAGGGTCCTTCACACCCTTGGTGCAAATCAAGAAGTTCCCCGACCTAGCCGTCTCCACTCGAGAGGAATCACGAGGGTCCCGCCCACATCCAGAGGAGCCCCGTTTCCGCCTCGTAGCTCGAGATGAGGGATCCTTTCCCTGCTTCGTCGGGAAAGAGTTCCCGGCGTTCCCGTCGCATCTCAAGAGGAGGCCCTCTCAACAGGAACGGCGAGAGGAACTCCAGGGTCGTGCCACCATTGCAAGAGTCCCCCAGATGTCTCAGTCCATTCCAGAGGAACCTCTTTTCCCTTCACCGGCACGTCTTTCACGCCGAGGATGGACTCACACCAAGGTGGCACGTGGCACAGCCCTGTGGGAAAGCCTCGTGGGAAAGCCTCGAGGGACAGCCTCGAGGGAAAGCCACAGATCCCTTGATCCACGTGACAGGACACGTGACACTACTGCTGCAGCTCGGGAGGAAAGCGCACGTGCAGGCCCCCACTCGAGACGAGGCCTGACTCCCCTGGGGAGACTCAGAAGCACCCCAAGATCCATGGCAACACTGGAGAGGAATCCTCAGGTTCCGGCCCCGACTCCACACAAGGACTGAGGCCCCGGCATGGACGGGAGAGGAATCCCGAGAGGTCCCCTAGCAACTCGCATGGGGACTGGCCTTTCCTGAGGCCACCAGAGCGGGTCCCTGAGGTCCCCGTCGTAACTCGAGAAGACCTGCCGCAACTCGAGAAAATCCAGGAGGTTCTCCCCTCCAGGCGAGATGAGGCCCATTTCCGCTGAGGCGTCTCGAGGCTGATCACACCTCACCTCTGGAACTTCGAAAGGGTCCTTCACACCCTTGGTGCAAATCAAGAAGTTCCCCGACCTAGCCGTCTCCACTCGAGAGGAATCACGAGGGTCCCGCCCACATCCAGAGGAGCCCCGTTTCCGCCTCGTAGCTCGAGATGAGGGATCCTTTCCCTGCTTCGTCGGGAAAGAGTTCCCGGCGTTCCCATCGCATCTCAAGAGGAGGCCCTCTCAACAGGAACGGCGAGAGGAACTCCAGGGTCGTGCCACCATTCCAAGAGTCCCCCAGATGTCTCAGTCCATTCCACAGGAACCTCTTTTCCCTTCACCGGCTCGTCTTTCACGCCGAGGATCGACTCACACCAAGGTGGCATGTGGCACAGCCCTGTGGGAAAGCCTCGTGGGAAAGCCTCGAGGGACAGCCTCGAGGGAAAGCCACAGATCCCTTGATCCACGTGACAGGAAGCGTGACACTACTGCTGTAGCTCGGGAGGAAAGCGCACGTGCAGGCCCCCACTCGAGACGAGGCCTGACTCCCCTGGGGAAACTCAGAAGCACCCCAAGATCCATGGCAACACTGGAGAGGAATCCTCAGGTTCCGGCCCCGACTCCACACAAGGACTGAGGCCCCGGCATGGACGGGAGAGGAATCCCGAGAGGTCCCCTAGCAACTCGCATGGGGACTGGCCTTTCCTGAGGCCACCAGAGCGGGTCCCTGAGGTCCCCGTCGTAACTCGAGAAGACCTGCCGCAACTCGAGAAAATCCAGGAGGTTCTCCCCTCCAGGCGAGATGAGGCCCATTTCCGCTGAGGCGTCTCGAGGCTGATCACACCTCACCTCTGGAACTTCGAAAGGGTCCTTCACACCCTTGGTGCAAATCAAGAAGTTCCCCGACCTAGCCGTCTCCACTCGAGAGGAATCACGAGGGTCCCGCCCACATCCAGAGGAGCCCCATTTCCGCCTCGTAGCTCGAGATGAGGGATCCTTTCCCTGCTTCGTCGGGAAAGAGTTCCCGGCGTTCCCGTCGCATCTCAAGAGGAGGCCCTCTCAACAGGAACGGCGAGAGGAACTCCAGGGTCGTGCCACCATTCCAAGAGTCCCCCAGATGTCTCAGTCCATTCCACAGGAACCTCTTTTCCCTTCACGGGCTCGTCTTTCACGCCGAGGATCGACTCACACCAAGGTGGCACGTGGCACAGCCCTGTGGGAAAGCCTCGTGGGAAAGCCTCGAGGGACAGCCTCGAGGGAAAGCCACAGATCCCTTGATCCACGTGACAGGAAGCGTGACACTACTGCTGCAGCTCGGGAGGAAAGCGCACGTGCAGGCCCCCACTCGAGACGAGGCCTGACTCCCCTGGGGAGACTCAGAAGCACCCCAAGATCCATGGCAACACTGGAGAGGAATCCTCAGGTTCCGGCCCCGACTCCACACAAGGACTGAGGCCCCGGCATGGACGGGAGAGGAATCCCGAGAGGTCCCCTAGCAACTCGCATGGGGACTGGCCTTTCCTGAGGCCACCAGAGCGGGTCCCTGAGGTCCCGGTCGTAACTCGAGAAGACCTGCCGCAACTCGAGAAAATCCAGGAGGTTCTCCCCTCCAGGCGAGATGAGGCCCATTTCCGCTGAGGCGTCTCGAGGCTGATCACACCACACCTCTGGAACTTCGAAAGGGTCTTTCACACCCTTGGTGCAAATCAAGAAGTTCCCCGACCTAGCCGTCTCCACTCGAGAGGAATCACGAGGGTCCCGCCCACATCCAGAGGAGCCCCGTTTCCGCCTCGTAGCTCGAGATGAGGGATCCTTTCCCTGCTTCGTCGGGAAAGAGTTCCCGGCGTTCCCGTCGCATCTCAAGAGGAGGTCCTCTCAACAGAAACGGCGAGAGGAACTCCAGGGTCGTGCCACCATTCCAAGAGTCCCCCAGATGTCTCAGTCCATTCCATAGGAACCTCTTTTCCCTTCACCGGCTCGTCTTTCACGCCGAGGATCGACTCACACCAAGGTGGCACGTGGCACAGCCCTGTGGGAAAGCCTCGTGGGAAAGCCTCGAGGGACAGCCTCGAGGGAAAGCCACAGATCCCTTGATCCACGTGTCAGGAAGAGTGACACTACTGCTGCAGCTCGGGAGGAAAGCGCACGTGCAGGCCCCCACTCGAGACGCGGCCTGACTCCCCTGGGGAGACTCAGAAGCACCCCAAGATCCTTGGCAACACTGGAGAGGAATCCTCAGGTTCCGGCCCCGACTCCACACAAGGACTGAGGCCCCGGCATGGACGGGAGAGGAATCCCGAGAGGTCCCCTAGCAACTCGCATGGGGACTGGCCTTTCCTGAGGCCACCAGAGCGGGTCCCTGAGGTCCCCGTCGTAACTCGAGAAGACCTGCCGCAACTCGAGAAAATCCAGGAGGTTCTCCCCTCCAGGCGAGATGAGGCCCATTTCCGCTGAGGCGTCTCGAGGCTGATCACACCTCACCTCTGGAACTTCGAAAGGGTCCTTCACACCCTTGGTGCAAATCAAGAAGTTCCCCGACCTAGCCGTCTCCACTCGAGAGGAATCACGAGGGTCCCGCCCACATCCAGAGGAGCCCCGTTTCCGCCTCGTAGCTCGAGATGAGGGATCCTTTCCCTGCTTCGTCGGGAAAGAGTTCCCGGCGTTCCCGTCGCATCTCAAGAGGAGGCCCTCTCAACAGCGGCGAGAGGAACTCCAGGGTCGTGCCACCATTCCAAGAGTCCCCCAGATGTCTCAGTCCATTCCAGAGGAACCTCTTTTCCCTTCACCGGCTCGTCTTTCACGCCGAGGATCGACTCACACCAAGGTGGCACGTGGCACAGCCCTGTGGGAAAGCCTCGTGGGAAAGCCTCGAGGGACATCCTCGAGGGAAAGCCACAGATCCCTTGATCCACGTGACAGGAAGCGTGACACTACTGCTGCAGCTCGGGAGGAAAGCGCACGTGCAGGCCCCCACTCGAGACGAGGCCTGACTCCCTGGGGAGACTCAGAAGCACCCCAAGATCCATGGCAACACTGGAGAGGAATCCTCAGGTTCCGGCCCCGACTCCACACAAGGACTGAGGCCCCGGCAAGGACGGGAGAGGAATCCCGAGAGGTCCCCTAGCAACTCGCATGGGGACTGGCCTTTCCTGAGGCCACCAGAGCGGGTCCCTGAGGTCCCCGTCGTAACTCGAGAAGACCTGCCGCAACTCGAGAAAATCCAGGAGGTTCTCCCCTCCAGGCGAGATGAGGCCCATTTCCGCTGAGGCGTCTCGAGGCTGATCACAGCTCACCTCTGGAACTTCGAAAGGGTCCTTCACACCCTTGGTGCAAATCAAGAAGTTCCCCGACCTAGCCGTCTCCACTCGAGAGGAATCACGAGGGTCCCGCCCACATCCAGAGGAGCCCCGTTTCCGCCTCGTAGCTCGAGATGAGGGATCCTTTCCCTGCTTCGTCGGGAAAGAGTTCCCGGCGTTCCCGTCGCATCTCAAGAGGAGGCCCTCTCAACAGGAACGGCGAGAGGAACTCCAGGGTCGTGCCACCATTCCAAGAGTCCCCCAGATGTCTCAGTCCATTCCAGAGGAACCTCTTTTCCCTTCACCGGCTCGTCTTTCACGCCGAGGATAGACTCACACCAAGGTGGCACGTGGCACAGCCCTGTGGGAATGCCTCGTGGGAAAGCCTCGAGGGACAGCCTCGAGGGAAAGCCACAGATCCTTGATCCACGTGACAGGAAGCGTGACACTACTGCTGCAGCTCGGGAGGAAAGCGCACGTGCAGGCCCCCACTCGAGACGAGGCCTGACTCCCCTGGGGAGACTCAGAAGCACCCAAGATCCATGGCAACACTGGAGAGGAATCCTCAGGTTCCGGCCCCGACTCCACACAAGGACTGAGGGCCCGGCATGGACGGGAGAGTAATCCCGAGAGGTCCCCTAGCAACTCGCATGGGGACTGGCCTTTCCTGAGGCCACCAGAGCGGGTCCCTGAGGTCCCCGTCGTAACTCGAGAAGACCTGCCGCAACTCGAGAAAATCCAGGAGGTTCTCCCCTCCAGGCGAGATGAGGCCCATTTCCGCTGAGGCGTCTCGAGGCTGATCACACCTCACCTCTGGAACTTCGAAAGGGTCCTTCACACCCTTGGTGCAAATCAAGAAGTTCCCCGACCTAGCCGTCTCCACTCGAGAGGAATCACGAGGGTCCCGCCCACATCCAGAGGAGCCCCGTTTCCGCCTCGTAGCTCGAGATGAGGGATCCTTTCCCTGCTTCGTCGGGAAAGAGTTCCCGGCGTTCCCGTCGCATCTCAAGAGGAGGCCCTCTCAACAGGAACGGCGAGAGGAACTCCAGGGTCGTGCCACCATTGCAAGAGTCCCCCAGATGTCTCAGTCCATTCCAGAGGAACCTCTTTTCCTTCACCGGCACGTCTTTCACGCCGAGGATGGACTCACACCAAGGTGGCACGTGGCACAGCCCTGTGGGAAAGCCTCGTGGGAAAGCCTCGAGGGACAGCCTCGAGGGAAAGCCACAGATCCCTTGATCCACGTGACAGGACGCGTGACACTACTGCTGCAGCTCGGGAGGAAAGCGCACGTGCATGCCCCACTCGAGACGAGGCCTGACTCCCCTGGGGAGACTCAGAAGCACCCAAGATCCATGGCAACACTGGAGAGGAATCCTCAGGTTCCGGCCCGACTCCACACAAGGACTGAGGCCCCGGCATGGACGGGAGAGGAATCCCGAGAGGTCCCCTAGCAACTCGCATGGGGACTGGCCTTTCCTGAGGCCACCAGAGCGGGTCCCTGAGGTCCCCGTCGTAACTCGAGAAGACCTGCCGCAACTCGAGAAAATCCAGGAGGTTCTCCCTCCAGGCGAGATGAGGCCCATTTCCGCTGAGGCGTCTCGAGGCTGATCACACCTCACCTCTGGAACTTCGAAAGGGTCCTTCACACCCTTGGTGCAAATCAAGAAGTTCCCCGACCTAGCCGTCTCCACTCGAGAGGATTCACGAGGGTCCCGCCCACATCCAGAGGAGCCCCGTTTCCGCCTCGTAGCTCGAGATGAGGGATCCTTTCCCTGCTTCGTCGGGAAAGAGTTCCCGGCGTTCCCGTCGCATCTCAAGAGGAGGCCCTCTCAACAGGAACGGCGAGAGGAACTCCAGGGTCGTGCCACCATTCCAAGAGTCCCCCAGATGTCTCAGTCCATTCCAAGGAACCTCTTTTCCCTTCACCGGCTCGTCTTTCACGCGAGGATCGACTCACACCAAGGTGGCACGTGGCACAGCCCTGTGGGAAAGCCTCGTGGGAAAGCCTCGAGGGACAGCCTCGAGGGAAAGCCACAGATCCCTTGATCCACGTGACAGGAAGCGTGACACTACTGCTGCAGCTCGGGAGGAAAGCGGACGTGCAGGCCCCCACTCGAGACGAGGCCTGACTCCCCTGAGGAGACTCAGAAGCACCCCAAGATCCATGGCAACACTGGAGAGGAATCCGCAGGTTCCGTCCCGACTCCACACAAGGACTGAGGCCCCGGCATGGACGGGAGAGGAATCCCGAGAGGTCCCCTAGCAACTCGCATGGGGACTCGCCTTTCCTGAGGCCACCAGAGCGGGTCCCTGAGGTCCCCGTCGTAACTCGAGAAGACCTGCCGCAACTCGAGAAAATCCAGGAGGTTCTCCCCTCCAGGCGAGATGAGGCCCATTTCCGCTGAGGCGTCTCGAGGCTGATCACACCTCACCTCTGGAACTTCGAAAGGGTCCTTCACACCCTTGTGCAAATCAAGAAGTTCCCCGACCTAGCCGTCTCCACTCGAGAGGATTCACGAGGGTCCCGCCCACATCCAGAGGAGCCCCGTTTCCGCCTCGTGTAGCTCGAGATGAGGGATCCTTTCCCTGCTTCGTCGGGAAAGAGTTCCCGGCGTTCCCGTCGCATCTCAAGAGGAGGCCCTCTCAACAGGAACGGCGAGAGGAACTCCAGGGTCGTGCCACCATTCCAAGAGTCCCCCAGATGTCTCAGTCCATTCCAGAGGAACCTCTTTTCCCTTCACCGGCTCGTCTTTCACGCCGAGGATCGACTCACACCAAGGTGGCACGTGGCACAGCCCTGTGGGAAAGCCTCGTGGGAAAGCCTCGAGGGACAGCCTCGAGGGAAAGCCACAGATCCCTTGATCCACGTGACAGGAAGCGTGACACTACTGCTGCAGCTCGGGAGGAAAGCGCACGTGCAGGCCCCCACTCGAGACGAGGCCTGACTCCCCTGGGGAGACTCAGAAGCACCCCAAGATCCATGGCAACACTGGAGAGGAATCCTCAGGTTCCGGCCCCGACTCCACACAAGGACTGAGGCCCCGGCATGGACGGGAGAGGAATCCCGAGAGGTCCCCTAGCAACTCGCATGGGGACTGGCCTTTCCTGAGGCCACCAGAGCGGGTCCCTGAGGTCCCCGTCGTAACTCGAGAAGACCTGCCGCAACTCGAGAAAATCCAGGAGGTTCTCCCCTCCAGGCGAGATGAGGCCCATTTCCGCTGAGGCGTCTCGAGGCTGATCACACCTCACCTCTGGAACTTCGAAAGGGTCCTTCACACCCTTGGTGCAAATCAAGAAGTTCCCCGACCTAGCCGTCTCCACTCGAGAGGAATCACGAGGGTCCCGCCCACATCCAGAGGAGCCCCGTTTCCGCCTCGTAGCTCGAGATGAGGGATCCTTTCCCTGCTTCGTCGGGAAAGAGTTCCCGGCGTTCCCGTCGCATCTCAAGAGGAGGCCCTCTCAACAGGAACGGCGAGAGGAACTCCAGGGTCGTGCCACCATTCCAAGAGTCCCCCAGATGTCTCAGTCCATTCCACAGGAACCTCTTTTCCCTTCACCGGATCGTCTTTCACGCCGAGGATCGACTCACACCAAGGTGGCACGTGGCACAGCCCTGTGGGAAAGCCTCGTGGGAAAGCCTCGAGGGACAGCCTCGAGGGAAAGCCACAGATCCCTTGATCCACGTGACAGGAAGCGTGACACTACTGCTGCAGCTCGGGAGGAAAGCGCACGTGCAGGCCCCCACTCGAGACGAGGCCTGACTCCCCTGGGGAGACTCAGAAGCACCCCAAGATCCATGGCAACACTGGAGAGGAATCCTCAGGTTCCGGCCCCGACTCCACACAAGGACTGAGGCCCCGGCATGGACGGGAGAGGAATCCCGAGAGGTCCCCTAGCAACTCGCATGGGGACTGGCCTTTCCTGAGGCCACCAGAGCGGGTCCCTGAGGTCCCCGTCGTAACTCGAGAAGACCTGCCGCAACTCGAGAAAATCCAGGAGGTTCTCCCCTCCAAGCGAGATGAGGCCCATTTCCGCTGAGGCGTCTCGAGGCTGATCACAGCTCACCTCTGGAACTTCGAAAGGGTCCTTCACACCCTTGGTGCAAATCAAGAAGTTCCCCGACCTAGCCGTCTCCACTCGAGAGGAATCACGAGGGTCCCGCCCACATCCAGAGGAGCCCCGTTTCCGCCTCGTAGCTCGAGATGAGGGATCCTTTCCCTGCTTCGTCGGGAAAGAGTTCCCGGCGTTCCCGTCGCATCTCAAGAGGAGGCCCTCTCAACAGGAACGGCGAGAGGAACTCCAGGGTCGTGCCACCATTCCAAGAGTCCCCCAGATGTCTCAGTCCATTCCAGAGGAACCTCTTTTCCCTTCACCGGCTCGTCTTTCACGCCGAGGATAGACTCACACCAAGTTGGCACGTGGCACAGCCCTGTGGGAAAGCCTCGTGGGAAAGCCTCGAGGGACAGCCTCGAGGGAAAGCCACAGATCCCTTGATCCACGTGACAGGAAGCGTGACACTACTGCTGCAGCTCGGGAGGAAAGCGCACGTGCAGGCCCCCACTCGAGACGAGGCCTGACTCCCCTGGGGAGACTCAGAAGCACCCCAAGATCCATGGCAACACTGGAGAGGAATCCTCAGGTTCCGGCCCCGACTCCACACAAGGACTGAGGGCCCGGCATGGACGGGAGAGGAATCCCGAGAGGTCCCCTAGCAACTCGCATGGGGACTCGCCTTTCCTGAGGCCACCAGAGCGGGTCCCTGAGGTCCCCGTCGTAACTCGAGAAGACCTGCCGCAACTCGAGAAAATCCAGGAGGTTCTCCCCTCCAGGCGAGATGAGGCCCATTTCCGCTGAGGCGTCTCGAGGCTGATCACACCTCACCTCTGGAACTTCGAAAGGGTCCTTCACACCCTTGGTGCAAATCAAGAAGTTCCCCGACGTAGCCGTCTCCACTCGAGAGGAATCACGAGGGTCCCGCCCACATCCAGAGGAGCCCCGTTTCCGCCTCGTAGCTCGAGATGAGGGATCCTTTCCCTGCTTCGTCGGGAAAGAGTTCCCGGCGTTCCCGTCGCATCTCAAGAGGAGGCCCTCTCAACAGGAACGGCGAGAGGAACTCCAGGGTCGTGCCACCATTGCAAGAGTCCCCCAGATGTCTCAGTCCATTCCAGAGGAACCTCTTTTCCCTTCACCGGCACGTCTTTCACGCCGAGGATGGACTCACACCAAGGTGGCACGTGGCACAGCCCTGTGGGAAAGCCTCGTGGGAAAGCCTCGAGGGACAGCCTCGAGGGAAAGCCACAGATCCCTTGATCCACGTGACAGGACGCGTGACACTACTGCTGCAGCTCGGGAGGAAAGCGCACGTGCAGGCCCCCACTCGAGACGAGGCCTGACTCCCCTGGGGAGACTCAGAAGCACCCCAAGATCCATGGCAACACTGGAGAGGAATCCTCAGGTTCCGGCCCCGACTCCACACAAGGACTGAGGCCCCGGCATGGACGGGAGAGAAATCCCGAGAGGTCCCCTAGCAACTCGCATGGGGACTGGCCTTTCCTGAGGCCACCAGAGCGGGTCCCTGAGGTCCCCGTCGTAACTCGAGAAGACCTGCCGCAACTCGAGAAAATCCAGGAGGTTCTCCCCTCCAGGCGAGATGAGGCCCATTTCCGCTGAGGCGTCTCGAGGCTGATCACACCTCACCTCTGGAACTTCGAAAGGGTCCTTCACACCCTTGGTGCAAATCAAGAAGTTCCCCGACCTAGCCGTCTCCACTCGAGAGGAATCACGAGGGTCCCGCCCACATCCAGAGGAGCCCCGTTTCCGCCTCGTAGCTCGAGATGAGGGATCCTTTCCCTGCTTCGTCGGGAAAGATTTCCCGGCGTTCCCGTCGCATCTCAAGAGGAGGCCCTCTCAACAGGAACGGCGAGAGAAACTCCAGGGTCGTGCCACCATTCCAAGAGTCCCCCAGATGTCTCAGTCCATTCCAGAGGAACCTCTTTTCCCTTCACCGGCTCGTCTTTCACGCTGAGGATCGACTCACACCAAGGTGGCACGTGGCACAGCCCTGTGGGAAAGCCTCGTGGGAAAGTCTCGAGGGACAGCCTCGAGGGAAAGCCACAGATCCCTTGATCCACGTGACAGGAAGCGTGACACTACTGCTGCAGCTCGGGAGGAAAGCGCACGTGCAGGCCCCCACTCGAGACGAGGCCTGCCTCCCCTGGGGAGACTCAGAAGCACCCCAAGATCCATGGCAACACTGGAGAGGAATTCTCAGGTTCCGGCCCCGACTCCACACAAGGACTGAGGGCCCGGCATGGACGGGAGAGGAATCCCGAGAGGTCCCCTAGCAACTCGCATGGGGACTGGCCTTTCCTGAGGCCACCAGAGCGGGTCCCTGAGATCCCCGTCGTAACTCGAGAAGACCTGCCGCAACTCGAGAAAATCCAGGAGGTTCTCCCCTCCAGGCGAGATGAGGCCCATTTCCGCTGAGGCGTCTCGAGGCTGATCACACCTCACCTCTGGAACTTCGAAAGGGTCCTTCACACCCTTGGTGCAAATCAAGAAGTTCCCCGACCTAGCCGTCTCCACTCGAGAGGAATCACGAGGGTCCCGCCCACATCCAGAGGAGCCCCGTTTCCGCCTCGTAGCTCGAGATGAGGGATCCTTTCCCTGCTTCGTCGGGAAAGAGTTCCCGGCGTTCCCGTCGCATCTCAAGAGGAGGCCCTCTCAACAGGAACGGCGAGAGGAACTCCAGGGTCGTGCCACCATTCCAAGAGTCCCCCAGATGTCTCAGTCCATTCCAGAGGAACCTCTTTTCCCTTCACCGGCTCGTCTTTCACGCCGAGGATCGACTCACACCAAGGTGGCACGTGGCACAGCCCTGTGGGAAAGCCTCGTGGGAAAGCCTCGAGGGACAGCCTCGAGGGAAAGCCACAGATCCCTTGATCCACGTGACAGGAAGCGTGACACTACTGCTGCAGCTCGGGAGGAAAGCGCACGTGCAGGCCCCCACTCGAGACGAGGCCTGACTCCCCTGGGGAGACTCAGAAGCACCCCAAGATCCATGGCAACACTGGAGAGGAAACCTCAGGTTCCGGCCCCGACTCCACACAAGGACTGAGGCCCCGGCATGGACGGGAGAGGAATCCCGAGAGGTCCCCTAGCAACTCGCATGGGGACTGGCCTTTCCTGAGGCCACCAGAGCGGGTCCCTGAGGTCCCCGTCGTAACTCGAGAAGACCTGCCGCAACTCGAGAAAATCCAGGAGGTTCTCCCCTCCAGGCGAGATGAGGCCCATTTCCGCTGAGGCGTCTCGAGGCTGATCACACCTCACCTCTGGAACTTCGAAAGGGTCCTTCACACCCTTGGTGCAAATCAAGAAGTTCCCCGACCTAGCCGTCTCCACTCGAGAGGAATCACGAGGGTCCCGCCCTCATCCAGAGGAGCCCCGTTTCCGCCTCGTAGCTCGAGATGAGGGATCCTTTCCCTTCTTCGTCGGGAAAGAGTTCCCGGCGTTCCCGTCGCATCTCAAGAGGAGGCCCTCTCAACAGGAACGGCGAGAGGAACTCCAGGGTCGTGCCACCATTCCAAGAGTCCCCCAGATGTCTCAGTCCATTACAGAGGAACCTCTTTTCCCTTCATCGGCTCGTCTTTCACGCCGAGGATCGACTCACACCAAGGTGGCACGTGGCACAGCCCTGTGGGAAAGCCTCGTGGGAAAGCCTCGAGGGACAGCCTCGAGGGAAAGCCACAGATCCCTTGATCCACGTGACAGGAAGCGTGACACTACTGCTGCAGCTCGGGAGGAAAGCGCACGTGCAGGCCCCCACTCGAGACGAGGCCTGACTCACCTGGGGAGACTCAGAAGCACCCCAAGATCCTTGGCAACACTGGAGAGGAATCCTCAGGTTCCGGCCCCGACTCCACAGAAGGACTGAGGCCCCGGCATGGACGGGAGAGGAATCCCGAGCGGTCCCCTAGCAACTCGCATGGGGACTGGCCTTTCCTGAGGCCACCAGAGCGGGTCCCTGAGTTCCCCGTCGTAACTCGAGAAGACCTGCCGCAACTCGAGAAAATCCAGGAGGTTCTCCCCTCCAGGCGAGATGAGGCCCATTTCCGCTGAGGCGTCTCGAGGCTGATCACACCTCACCTCTGGAACTTCGAAAGGGTCCTTCACACCCTTGGTGCAAATCAAGAAGTTCCCCGACCTAGCCGTCTCCACTCGAGAGGAATCACGAGGGTCCCGCCCACATCCAGAGGAGCCCCGTTTCCGCCTCGTAGCTCGAGATGAGGGATCCTTTCCCTGCTTCGTCGGGAAAGAGTTCCCGGCGTTCCCGTCGCATCTCAAGAGGAGGCCCTCTCAACAGGAACGGCGAGAGGAACTCCAGGGTCGTGCCACCATTCCAAGAGTCCCCCAGATGTCTCAGTCCATTCCACAGGAACCTCTTTTCCCTTCACCGGCTCGTCTTTCACGCCGAGGATCGACTCACACCAAGGTGGCACGTGGCACAGCCCTGTGGGAAAGCCTCGTGGGAAAGCCTCGAGGGACAGCCTCGAGGGAAAGCCACAGATCCCTTGATCCACGTGACAGGAAGCGTGACACTACTGCTGCAGCTCGGGAGGAAAGCGCACGTGCAGGCCCCCACTCGAGACGAGGCCTGACTCCCCTGGGGAGACTCAGAAGCACCCCAAGATCCTTGGCAACACTGGAGAGGAATCCTCAGGTTCCGGCCCCGACTCCACACAAGGACTGAGGCCCTGGCATGGACGGGAGAGGAATCCCGAGAGGTCCCCTAGCAACTCGCATGGGGACTGGCCTTTCCTGAGGCCACCAGAGCGGGTCCCTGAGGTCCCCGTCGTAACTCGAGAAGACCTGCCGCAACTCGAGAAAATCCAGGAGGTTCTCCCCTCCAGGCGAGATGAGGCCCATTTCCGCTGAGGCGTCTCGAGGCTGATCACACCTCACCTCTGGAACTTCGAAAGGGTCCTTCACACCCTTGGTGCAAATCAAGAAGTTCCCCGACCTAGCCGTCTCCACTCGAGAGGAATCACGAGGGTCCCGCCCACATCCAGAGGAGCCCCGTTTCCGCCTCGTAGCTCGAGATGAGGGATCCTTTCCCTGCTTCGTCGGGAAAGAGTTCCCGGCGTTCCCGTCGCATCTCAAGAGGAGGCCCTCTCAACAGGAACGGCGAGAGGAACTCCAGGGTCGTGCCACCATTCCAAGAGTCCCCCAGATGTCTCAGTCCATTACAGAGGAACCTCTTTTCCCTTCACCGGCTCGTCTTTCACGCCGAGGATCGACTCACACCAAGGTGGCACGTGGCACAGCCCTGTGGGAAAGCCTCGTGGGAAAGCCTCGAGGGACAGCCTCGAGGGAAAGCCACAGATCCCTTGATCCACGTGACAGGAAGCGTGACACTACTGCTGCAGCTCGGGAGGAAAGCGCACGTGCAGGCCCCCACTCGAGACGAGGCCTGACTCCCCTGGGGAGACTCAGAAGCACCCCAAGATCCTTGGCAACACTGGAGAGGAATCCTCAGGTTCCGGCCCCGACTCCACACAAGGACTGAGGCCCCGGCATGGACGGGAGAGGAATCCCGAGAGGTCCCCTAGCAACTCGCATGGGGACTGGCCTTTCCTGAGGCCACCAGAGCGGGTCCCTGAGGTCCCCGTCGTAACTCGAGAAGACCTGCTGCAACTCGAGAAAATCCAGGAGGTTCTCCCCTCCAAGCGAGATGAGGCCCATTTCCGCTGAGGCGTCTCGAGGCTGATCACACCTCACCTCTGGAACTTCGAAAGGGTCCTTCACACCCTTGGTGCAAATCAAGAAGTTCCCCGACCTAGCCGTCTCCACTCGAGAGGAATCACGAGGGTCCCGCCCACATCCAGAGGAGCCCCGTTTCCGCCTCGTAGCTCGAGATGAGGGATCCTTTCCCTGCTTCGTCGGGAAAGAGTTCCCGGCGTTCCCGTCGCATCTCAAGAGGAGGCCCTCTCAACAGGAACGGCGAGAGGAACTCCAGGGTCGTGCCACCATTCCAAGAGTCCCACAGATGTCTCAGTCCATTCCAGAGGAACCTCTTTTCCCTTCACCGGCTCGTCTTTCACGCCGAGGATCGACTCACCTCAAGGTGGCACGTGGCACAGCCCTGTGGGAAAGCCTCGTGGGAAAGCCTCGAGGGACAGCCTCGAG
Organism: Budorcas taxicolor; assembly: GCF_023091745.1. Taxonomy (NCBI): domain Eukaryota; kingdom Metazoa; phylum Chordata; class Mammalia; order Artiodactyla; family Bovidae; genus Budorcas; species Budorcas taxicolor. The sequence goes on along the minus strand of NW_026292704.1, from coordinate 385,326 downwards.
GGAAAGCCACAGATCCCTTGATCCACGTGACAGGAAGCGTGACACTACTGCTGCAGCTCGGGAGGAAAGCGCACGTGCAGGCCCCCACTCGAGACGAGGCCTGACTCCCCTGGGGAGACTCAGAAGCACCCCAAGATCCATGGCAACACTGGAGAGGAATCCGCAGGTTCCGGCCCCGACTCCACACAAGGACTGAGGCCCCGGCATGGACGGGAGAGGAATCCCGAGAGGTCCCCTAGCAACTCGCATGGGGCTGGCCTTTCCTGAGGCCACCAGAGCGGGTCCCTGAGGTCCCCGTCGTAACTCGAGAAGACCTGCCGCAACTCGAGAAAATCCAGGAGGTTCTCCCCTCCAGGCGAGATGAGGCCCATTTCCGCTGAGGCGTCTCGAGGCTGATCACACCTCACCTCTGGAACTTCGAAAGGGTCCTTCACACCCTTGGTGCAAATCAAGAAGTTCCCCGACCTAGCCGTCTCCACTCGAGAGGAATCACGAGGGTCCCGCCCACATCCAGAGGAGCCCCGTTTCTGCCTCGTAACTCGAGATGAGGGATCCTTTCCCTGCTTCGTCGGGAAAGAGTTCCCGGCGTTCCCGTCGCATCTCAAGAGGAGGCCCTCTCAACAGGAACGGCGAGAGGAACTCCAGGGTCGTGCCACCATTCCAAGAGTCCCCCAGATGTCTCAGTCCATTACAGAGGAACCTCTTTTCCCTTCACCGGCTCGTCTTTCACGCCGAGGATCGACTCACACCAAGGTGGCACGTGGCACAGCCCTGTGGGAAAGCCTCGTGGGAAAGCCTCGAGGGACAGCCTCGAGGGAAAGCCACAGATCCCTTGATCCACGTGACAGGAAGCGTGACACTACTGCTGCAGCTCGGGAGGAAAGCGCACGTGCAGGCCCCCACTCGAGACGAGGCCTGACTCCCCTGGGGAGACTCAGAAGCACCCCAAGATCCTTGGCAACACTGGAGAGGAATCCTCAGGTTCCGGCCCCGACTCCACACAAGGACTGAGGCCCCGGCATGGACGGGAGAGGAATCCCGAGAGGTCCCCTAGCAACTCGCATGGGGACTGGCCTTTCCTGAGGCCACCAGAGCGGGTCCCTGAGGTCCCCGTCGTAACTCGAGAAGACCTGCCGCAACTCGAGAAAATCCAGGAGGTTCTCCCCTCCAGGCGAGATGAGGCCCATTTCCGCTGAGGCGTCTCGAGGCTGATCACACCCTCACCTCTGGAACTTCGAAAGGGTCCTTCACACCCTTGGTGCAAATCAAGAAGTTCCCCGACCTAGCCGTCTCCACTCGAGAGGAATCACGAGGGTCCCGCCCACATCCAGAGGAGCCCCGTTTCCGCCTCGTAGCTCGAGATGAGGGATCCTTTCCCTGCTTCGTCGGGAAAGAGTTCCCGGCGTTCCCGGTCGCATCTCAAGAGGAGGCCCTCTCAACAGGAACGGCGAGAGGAACTCCAGGGTCGTGCCACCATTCCAAGAGTCCCCCAGATGTCTCAGTCCATTCCAGAGGAACCTCTTTTCCCTTCACCGGCTCGTCTTTCACGCCGAGGATCGACTCACCTCAAGGTGGCACGTGGCACAGCCCTGTGGAAAGCCTCGTGGGAAAGCCTCGAGGGACAGCCTCGAGGGAAAGCCACAGATCCCTTGATCCACGTGACAGGAAGCGTGACACTACTGCTGCAGCTCGGGAGGAAAGCGCACGTGCAGGCCCCCACTCGAGACGAGGCCTGACTCCCCTGAGGAGACTCAGAAGCACCCCAAGATCCATGGCAACACTGGAGAGGAATCCGCAGGTTCCGGCCCCGACTCCACACAAGGACTGAGGCCCCGGCATGGACGGGAGAGGAATCCCGAGAGGTCCCCTAGCAACTCGCATGGGGACTGGCCTTTCCTGAGGCCACCAGAGCGGGTCCCTGAGGTCCCCGTCGTAACTCGAGAAGACCTGCCGCAACTCGAGAAAATCCAGGAGGTTCTCCCCTCCAGGCGAGATGAGGCCCATTTCCGCTGAGGCGTCTCGAGGCTGATCACACCTCACCTCTGGAACTTCGAAAGGGTCCTTCACACCCTTGGTGCAAATCAAGAAGTTCCCCGACCTAGCCGTCTCCACTCGAGAGGAATCACGAGGGTCCCGCCCACATCCAGAGGAGCCCCGTTTCCGCCTCGTAGCTCGAGATGAGGGATCCTTTCCCTGCTTCATCGGGAAAGAGTTCCCGGCGTTCCCGTCGCATCTCAAGAGGAGGCCCTCTCAACAGGAACGGCGAGAGGAACTCCAGGGTCGTGCCACCATTCCAAGAGTCCCCCAGATGTCTCAGTCCATTCCAGAGGAACCTCTTTTCCCTTCACCGGCTCGTCTTTCACGCCGAGGATCGACTCACACCAAGGTGGCACGTGGCACAGCCCTGTGGGAAAGCCTCGTGGGAAAGCCTCGAGGGACAGCCTCGAGGGAAAGCCACAGATCCCTTGATCCACGTGACAGGAAGCGTGACACTACTGCTGCAGCTCGGGAGGAAAGCGCACGTGCAGGCCCCCACTCGAGACGAGGCCTGACTCCCCTGGGGAGACTCAGAAGCACCCCAAGATCCTTGGCAACACTGGAGAGGAATCCTCAGGTTCCGGCCCCGACTCCACACAAGGACTGAGGCCCTGGCATGGACGGGAGAGGAATCCCGAGAGGTCCCCTAGCAACTCGCATGGGGACTGGCCTTTCCTGAGGCCACCAGAGCGGGTCCCTGAGGTCCCCGTCGTAACTCGAGAAGACCTGCCGCAACTCGAGAAAATCCAGGAGGTTCTCCCCTCCAGGCGAGATGAGGCCCATTTCCGCTGAGGCGTCTCGAGGCTGATCACACCTCACCTCTGGAACTTCGAAAGGGTCCTTCACACCCTTGGTGCAAATCAAGAAGTTCCCCGACCTAGCCGTCTCCACTCGAGAGGAATCACGAGGGTCCCGCCCACATCCAGAGGAGCCCCGTTTCCGCCTCGTAGCTCGAGATGAGGGATCCTTTCCCTGCTTCGTCGGGAAAGAGTTCCCGGCGTTCCCGTCGCATCTCAAGAGGAGGCCCTCTCAACAGGAACGGCGAGAGGAACTCCAGGGTCGTGCCAACCATTCCAAGAGTCCCCCAGATGTCTCAGTCCATTACAGAGGAACCTCTTTTCCCTTCACCGGCTCGTCTTTCACGCCGAGGATCGACTCACACCAAGGTGGCACGTGGCACAGCCCTGTGGGAAAGCCTCGTGGGAAAGCCTCGAGGGACAGCCTCGAGGGAAAGCCACAGATCCCTTGATCCACGTGACAGGAAGCGTGACACTACTGCTGCAGCTCGGGAGGAAAGCGCACGTGCAGGCCCCCACTCGAGACGAGGCCTGACTCCCCTGGGGAGACTCAGAAGCACCCCAAGATCCTTGGCAACACTGGAGAGGAATCCTCAGGTTCCGGCCCCGACTCCACACAAGGACTGAGGCCCCGGCATGGACGGGAGAGGAATCCCGAGAGGTCCCCTAGCAACTCGCATGGGGACTGGCCTTTCCTGAGGCCACCAGAGCGGGTCCCTGAGGTCCCCGTCGTAACTCGAGAAGACCTGCCGCAACTCGAGAAAATCCAGGAGGTTCTCCCCTCCAGGCGAGATGAGGCCCATTTCCGCTGAGGCGTCTCGAGGCTGATCACACCTCACCTCTGGAACTTCGAAAGGGTCCTTCACACCCTTGGTGCAAATCAAGAAGTTCCCCGACCTAGCCGTCTCCACTCGAGAGGAATCACGAGGGTCCCGCCCACATCCAGAGGAGCCCCGTTTCCGCCTCGTAGCTCGAGATGAGGGATCCTTTCCCTGCTTCGTCGGGAAAGAGTTCCCGGCGTTCCCGTCGCATCTCAAGAGGAGGCCCTCTCAACAGGAACGGCGAGAGGAACTCCAGGGTCGTGCCACCATTCCAAGAGTCCCCCAGATGTCTCAGTCCATTCCAGAGGAACCTCTTTTCCCTTCACCGGCTCGTCTTTCACGACGAGGATCGACTCACCTCAAGGTGGCACGTGGCACAGCCCTGTGGGAAAGCCTCGTGGGAAAGCCTCGAGGGACAGCCTCGAGGGAAAGCCACAGATCCCTTGATCCACGTGACAGGAAGCGTGACACTACTGCTGCAGCTCGGGAGGAAAGCGCACGTGCAGGCCCCCACTCGAGACGAGGCCTGACTCCCCTGAGGAGACTCAGAAGCACCCCAAGATCCATGGCAACACTGGAGAGGAATCCGCAGGTTCCGGCCCCGACTCCACACAAGGACTGAGGCCCCGGCATGGACGGGAGAGGAATCCCGAGAGGTCCCCTAGCAACTCGCATGGGGACTGGCCTTTCCTGAGGCCACCAGAGCGGGTCCCTGAGGTCCCCGTCGTAACTCGAGAAGACCTGCCGCAACTCGAGAAAATCCAGGAGCTTCTCCCCTCCAGGCGAGATGAGGCCCATTTCCGCTGAGGCGTCTCGAGGCTGATCACACCTCACCTCTGGAACTTCGAAAGGGTCCTTCACACCCTTGGTGCAAATCAAGAAGTTCCCCGACCTAGCCGTCTCCACTCGAGAGGAATCACGAGGGTCCCGCCCACATCCAGAGGAGCCCCGTTTCCGCCTCGTAGCTCGAGATGAGGGATCCTTTCCCTGCTTCGTCGGGAAAGAGTTCCCGGCGTTCCCGTCGCATCTCAAGAGGAGGCCCTCTCAACAGGAACGGCGAGAGGAACTCCAGGGTCGTGCCACCATTCCAAGAGTCCCCCAGATGTCTCAGTCCATTCCAGAGGAACCTCTTTTCCCTTCACCGGCTCGTCTTTCACGCCGAGGATCGACTCACCTCAAGGTGGCACGTGGCACAGCCCTGTGGGAAAGCCTCGTGGGAAAGCCTCGAGGGACAGCCTCGAGGGAAAGCCACAGATCCCTTGATCCACGTGACAGGAAGCGTGACACTACTGCTGCAGCTCGGGAGGAAAGCGCACGTGCAGGCCCCCACTCGAGACGAGGCCTGACTCCCCTGAGGAGACTCAGAAGCACCCCAAGATCCATGGCAACACTGGAGAGGAATCGGCAGGTTCCGGCCCCGACTCCACACAAGGACTGAGGCCCCGGCATGGACGGGAGAGGAATCCCGAGAGGTCCCCTAGCAACTCGCATGGGGACTGGCCTTTACTGAGGCCACCAGAGCGGGTCCCTGAGGTCCCCGTCGTAACTCGAGAAGACCTGCCGCAACTCGAGAAAATCCAGGAGGTTCTCCCCTCCAGGCGAGATGAGGCCCATTTCCGCTGAGGCGTCTCGAGGCTGATCACACCTCACCTCTGGAACTTCGAAAGGGTCCTTCACACCCTTGGTGCAAATCAAGAAGTTCCCCGACCTAGCCGTCTCCACTCGAGAGGAATCACGAGGGTCCCGCCCACATCCAGAGGAGCCCCGTTTCCGCCTCGTAGCTCGAGATGAGGGATCCTTTCCCTGCTTCGTCGGGAAAGAGTTCCCGGCGTTCCCGTCGCATCTCAAGAGGAGGCCCTCTCAACAGGAACGGCGAGAGGAACTCCAGGGTCGTGCCACCATTCCAAGAGTCCCCCAGATGTCTCAGTCCATTCCACAGGAACCTCTTTTCCCTTCACCGGCTCGTCTTTCACGCCGAGGATCGACTCACACCAAGGTGGCACGTGGCACAGCCCTGTGGGAAAGCCTCGTGGGAAAGCCTCGAGGGACAGCCTCGAGGGAAAGCCACAGATCCCTTGATCCACGTGACAGGAAGCGTGACACTACTGCTGCAGCTCGGGAGGAAAGCGCACGTGCAGGCCCCCACTCGAGACGAGGCCTGACTCCCCTGGGGAGACTCAGAAGCACCCCAAGATCCTTGGCAACACTGGAGAGGAATCCTCAGGTTCCGGCCCCGACTCCACACAAGGACTGAGGCCCTGGCATGGACGGGAGAGGAATCCCGAGAGGTCCCCTAGCAACTCGCATGGGGACTGGCCTTTCCTGAGGCCACCAGAGCGGGTCCCTGAGGTCCCCGTCGTAACTCGAGAAGACCTGCCGCAACTCGAGAAAATCCAGGAGGTTCTCCCCTCCAGGCGAGATGAGGCCCATTTCCGCTGAGGCGTCTCGAGGCTGATCACACCTCACCTGTGGAACTTCGAAAGGGTCCTTCACACCCTTGGTGCAAATCAAGAAGTTCCCCGACCTAGCCGTCTCCACTCGAGAGGAATCACGAGGGTCCCGCCCACATCCAGAGGAGCCCCGTTTCCGCCTCGTAGCTCGAGATGAGGGATCCTTTCCCTGCTTCGTCGGGAAAGAGTTCCCGGCGTTCCCGTCGCATCTCAAGAGGAGGCCCTCTCAACAGGAACGGCGAGAGGAACTCCAGGGTCGTGCCACCATTCCAAGAGTCCCCCAGATGTCTCAGTCCATTCCAGAGGAACCTCTTTTCCCTTCACCGGCTCGTCTTTCACGCCGAGGATCGACTCACCTCAAGGTGGCACGTGGCACAGCCCTGTGGGAAAGCCTCGTGGGAAAGCCTCGAGGGACAGCCTCGAGGGAAAGCCACAGATCCCTTGATCCACGTGACAGGAAGCGTGACACTACTGCTGCAGCTCGGGAGGAAAGCGCACGTGCAGGCCCCCCACTCGAGACGAGGCCTGACTCCCCTGAGGAGACTCAGAAGCACCCCAAGATCCATGGCAACACTGGAGAGGAATCCTCAGGTTCCGGCCCCCGACTCCACACAAGGACTGAGGCCCCGGCATGGACGGGAGAGGAATCCCGAGAGGTCCCCTAGCAACTCGCATGGGGACTGGCCTTTCCTGAGGCCACCAGAGCGGGTCCCTGAGGTCCCCGTCGTAACTCGAGAAGAGCTGCCGCAACTCGAGAAAATCCAGGAGGTTCTCCCCTCCAGGCGAGATGAGGCCCATTTCCGCTGAGGCGTCTCGAGGCTGATCACACCTCACCTCTGGAACTTCGAAAGGGTCCTTCACACCCTTGGTGCAAATCAAGAAGTTCCCCGACCTAGCCGTCTCCACTCGAGAGGAATCACGAGGGTCCCCGCCCACATCCAGAGGAGCCCCGTTTCCGCCTCGTAGCTCGAGATGAGGGATCCTTTCCCTGCTTCGTCGGGAAAGAGTTCCCGGCGTTCCCGTCGCATCTCAAGAGGAGGCCCTCTCAACAGGAACGGCGATAGGAACTCCAGGGTCGTGCCACCATTCCAAGAGTCCCCCAGATGTCTCAGTCCATTCCACAGGAACCTCTTTTCCCTTCACCGGCTCGTCTTTCACGCCGAGGATCGACTCACACCAAGGTGGCACGTGGCACAGCCCTGTGGGAAAGCCTCGTGGGAAAGCCTCGAGGGACAGCCTCGAGGGAAAGCCACAGATCCTTGATCCACCTGACAGGAAGCGTGACACTACTGCTGCAGCTCGGGAGGAAAGCGCACGTGCAGGCCCCCACTCGAGACGAGGCCTGACTCCCCTGGGGAGACTCAGAAGCACCCCAAGATCCTTGGCAACACTGGAGAGGAATCCTCAGGTTCCGGCCCCGACTCCACACAAGGACTGAGGCCCTGGCATGGACGGGAGAGGAATCCCGAGAGGTCCCCTAGCAACTCGCAATGGGGACTGGCCTTTCCTGAGGCCACCAGAGCGGGTCCCTGAGGTCCCCGTCGTAACTCGAGAAGACCTGCCGCAACTCGAGAAAATCCAGGAGGTTCTCCCCTCCAGGCGAGATGAGGCCCATTTCCGCTGAGGCGTCTCGAGGCTGATCACACCTCACCTCTGGAACTTCGAAAGGGTCCTTCACACCCTTGGTGCAAATCAAGAAGTTCCCCGACCTAGCCGTCTCCACTCGAGAGGAATCACGAGGGTCCCGCCCACATCCAGAGGAGCCCCGTTTCCGCCTCGTAGCTCGAGATGAGGGATCCTTTCCCTGCTTCGTCGGGAAAGAGTTCCCGGCGTTCCCGTCGCATCTCAAGAGGAGGCCCTCTCAACAGGAACGGCGAGAGGAACTCCAGGGTCGTGCCACCATTCCAAGAGTCCCCCAGATGTCTCAGTCCATTCCAGAGGAACCTCTTTTCCCTTCACCGGCTCGTCTTTCACGCCGAGGATCGACTCACCTCAAGGTGGCACGTGGCACAGCCCTGTGGGAAAGCCTCGTGGGAAAGCCTCGAGGGACAGCCTCGAGGGAAAGCCACAGATCCCTTGATCCACGTGACAGGAAGCGTGACACTACTGCTGCAGCTCGGGAGGAAAGCGCACGTGCAGGCCCCCACTCGAGACGAGGCCTGACTCCCCTGAGGAGACTCAGAAGCACCCCAAGATCCATGGCAACACTGGAGAGGAATCCGCAGGTTCCGGCCCCGACTCCACACAAGGACTGAGGCCCCGGCATGGACGGGAGAGGAATCCCGAGAGGTCCCCTAGCAACTCGCATGGGGACTGGCCTTTCCTGAGGCCACCAGAGCGGGTCCCTGAGGTCCCCGTCGTAACTCGAGAAGAGCTGCCGCAACTCGAGAAAATCCAGGAGGTTCTCCCCTCCAGGCGAGATGAGGCCCATTTCCGCTGAGGCGTCTCGAAGCTGATCACACCTCACCTCTGGAACTTCGAAAGGGTCCTTCACACCCTTGGTGCAAATCAAGAAGTTCCCCGACCTAGCCGTCTCCACTCGAGAGGAATCACGAGGGTCCCGCCCACATCCAGAGGAGCCCCGTTTTCGCCTCGTAGCTCGAGATGAGGGATCATTTCCCTGCTTCGTCGGGAAAGAGTTCCCGGCGTTCCCGTCGCATCTCAAGAGGAGGCCCTCTCAACAGGAACGGCGAGAGGAACTCCAGGGTCGTGCCACCATTCCAAGAGTCCCCCAGATGTCTCAGTCCATTCCACAGGAACCTCTTTTCCCTTCACCGGCTCGTCTTTCACGCCGAGGATCGACTCACACCAAGGTGGCACGTGGCACAGCCCTGTGGGAAAGCCTCGTGGGAAAGCCTCGAGGGACAGCCTCGAGGGAAAGCCACAGATCCCTTGATCCACGTGACAGGAAGCGTGACACTACTGCTGCAGCTCGGGAGGAAAGCGCACGTGCAGGCCCCCACTCGAGACGAGGCCTGACTCCCCTGGGGAGACTCAGAAGCACCCCAAGATCCATGGCAACACTGGAGAGGAATCCTCAGGTTCCGGCCCCGACTCCACACAAGGACTGAGGCCCCGGCATGGACGGGAGAGGAATCCCGAGAGGTCCCCTAGCAACTCGCATGGCGACTGGCCTTTCCTGAGGCCACCAGAGCGGGTCCCTGAGGTCCCCGTCGTAACTCGAGAAGACATGCCGCAACTCGAGAAAATCCAGGAGGTTCTCCCCTCCAGGCGAGATGAGGCCCATTTCCGCTGAGGCGTCTCGAGGCTGATCACACCACACCTCTGGAACTTCGAAAGGGTCTTTCACACCCTTGGTGCAAATCAAGAAGTTCCCCGACCTAGCCGTCTCCACTCGAGAGGAATCACGAGGGTCCCGCCCACATCCAGAGGAGCCCCGTTTCCGCCTCGTAGCTCGAGATGAGGGATCCTTTCCCTGCTTCGTCGGGAAAGAGTTCCCGGCGTTCCCGTCGCATCTCAAGAGGAGGTCCTCTCAACAGAAACGGCGAGAGGAACTCCAGGGTCGTGCCACCATTCCAAGAGTCCCCCAGATGTCTCAGTCCATTCCAGAGGAAACTCTTTTCCCTTCACCGGCTCGTCTTTCACGCCGAGGATCGACTCACACCAAGGTGGCACGTGGCACAGCCCTGTGGGAAAGCCTCGTGGGAAAGGCTCGAGGGACAGCCTCGAGGGAAAGCCACAGATCCCTTGATCCACGTGACAGGAAGCGTGACACTACTGCTGCAGCTCGGGAGGAAAGCGCACGTGCAGGCCCCCACTCGAGACGAGGCCTGACTCCCCTGGGGAGACTCAGAAGCACCCCAAGATCCTTGGCAACACTGGAGAGGAATCCTCAGGTTCCGGCCCCGACTCCACACAAGGACTGAGGCCCCGGCATGGACGGGAGAGGAATCCCGAGAGGTCCCCTAGCAACTCGCATGGGGACTGGCCTTTCCTGAGGCCACCAGAGCGGGTCCCTGAGGTCCCCGTCGTAACTCGAGAAGACCTGCCGCAACTCGAGAAAATCCAGGAGGTTCTCCCCTCCAGGCGAGATGAGGCCCATTTCCGCTGAGGCATCTCGAGGCTGATCACCGCTCACCTCTGGAACTTCGAAAGGGTCCTTCACACCCTTGGTGCAAATCAAGAAGTTCCCCGACCTAGCCTTCTCCACTCGAGAGGAATCACGAGGGTCCCGCCCACATCCAGAGGAGCCCCGTTTCCGCCTCGTAGCTCGAGATGAGGGATCCTTTCCCTGCTTCGTCGGGAAAGAGTTCCCGGCGTTCCCGTCGCATCTCAAGAGGAGGCCCTCTCAACAGGAACGGCGAGAGGAACTCCAGGGTCGTGCCACCATTCCAAGAGTCCCCCAGATGTCTCAGTCCATTCCAGAGGAACCTCTTTTCCCTTCACCGGCTCGTCTTTCACGCCGAGGATAGACTCACACCAAGGTGGCACGTGGCACAGCCCTGTGGGAAAGCCTCGTGGGAAAGCCTCGAGGGACAGCCTCGAGGGAAAGCCACAGATCCCTTGATCCACGTGACAGGACGCGTGACACTACTGCTGCAGCTCGGGAGGAAAGCGCACGTGCAGGCCCCCACTCGAGACGAGGCCTGACTCCCCTGGGGAGACTCAGAAGCACCCCAAGATCCATGGCAACACTGGAGAGGAATCCTCAGGTTCCGGCCCCAACTCCACACAAGGACTGAGGCCCCGGCATGGACGGGAGAGGAATCCCGAGAGGTCCCCTAGCAACTCGCATGGGGACTGGCCTTTCCTGAGGCCACCAGAGCGGGTCCCTGAGGTCCCCGTCGTAACTCGAGAAGACCTGCCGCAACTCGAGAAAATCCAGGAGGTTCTCCCCTCCAGGCGAGATGAGGCCCATTTCCGCTGAGGCGTCTCGAGGCTGATCACAGCTCACCTCTGGAACTTCGAAAGGGTCCTTCACACCCTTGGTGCAAATCAAGAAGTTCCCCGACCTAGCCGTCTCCACTCGAGAGGAATCACGAGGGTCCCGCCCACATCAAGAGGAGCCCCGTTTCCGCCTCGTAGCTCGAGATGAGGGATCCTTTCCCTGCTTCGTCGGGAAAGAGTTCCCGGCGTTCCCGTCGCATCTCAAGAGGAGGCCCTCTCAACAGGAACGGCGAGAGGAACTCCAGGGTCGTGCCACCATTCCAAGAGTCCCCCAGATGTCTCAGTCCATTCCAGAGGAACCTCTTTTCCCTTCACCGGCTCGTCTTTCACGCCGAGGATAGACTCACACCAAGGTGGCACGTGGCACAGCCCTGTGGGAAAGCCTCGTGGGAAAGCCTCGAGGGACAGCCTCGAGGGAAAGCCACAGATCCCTTGATCCACGTGACAGGAAGCGTAACACTACTGCTGCAGCTCGGGAGGAAAGCGTACGTGCAGGCCCCCACTCGAGACGAGGCCTGACTCCCCTGGGGAGACTCAGAAGCACCCCAAGATCCATGGCAACACTGGAGAGGAATCCTCAGGTTCCGGCCCCGACTCCACACAAGGACTGAGGGCCCGGCATGGACGGGAGAGGAATCCCGAGAGGTCCCCTAGCAACTCGCATGGGGACTGGCCTTTCCTGAGGCCACCAGAGCGGGTCCCTGAGGTCCCCGTCGTAACTCGAGAAGACCTGCCGCAACTCGAGAAAATCCAGGAGGTTCTCCCCTCCAGGCGAGATGAGGCCCATTTCCGCTGAGGCGTCTCGAGGCTGATCACACCTCACCTCTGGAACTTCGAAAGGGTCCTTCACACCCTTGGTGCAAATCAAGAAGTTCCCCGACCTAGCCGTCTCCACTCGAGAGGATTCACGAGGGTCCCGCCCACATCCAGAGGAGCCCCGTTTCCGCCTCGTAGCTCGAGATGAGGGATCCTTTCCCTGCTTCGTCGGGAAAGAGTTCCCGGCGTTCCCGTCGCATCTCAAGAGGAGGCCCTCTCAACAGGAACGGCGAGAGGAACTCCAGGGTCGTGCCACCATTCCAAGAGTCCCCCAGATGTCTCAGTCCATTCCAGAGGAACCTCTTTTCCCTTCACCGGCTCGTCTTTCACGCCGAGGATAGACTCACACCAAGGTGGCACGTGGCACAGCCCTGTGGGAAAGCCTCGTGGGAAAGCCTCGAGGGACAGCCTCGAGGGAAAGCCACAGATCCCTTGATCCACGTGACAGGAAGCGTGACACTACTGCTGCAGCTCGGGAGGAAAGCGCACGTGCAGGCCCCCACTCGAGACGAGGCCTGACTCCCCTGAGGAGACTCAGAAGCACCCCAAGATCCATGGCAACACTGGAGAGGAATCCGCAGGTTCCGGCCCCGACTCCACACAAGGACTGAGGCCCCGGCATGGACGGGAGAGGAATCCCGAGAGGTCCCCTAGCAACTCGCATGGGGACTGGCCTTTCCTGAGGCCACCAGAGCGGGTCCCTGAGGTCCCCGTCGTAACTCGAGAAGACCTGCCGCAACTCGAGAAAATCCAGGAGGTTCTCCCCTCCAGGCGAGATGAGGCCCATTTCCGCTGAGGCGTCTCGAGGCTGATCACACCTCACCTCTGGAACTTCGAAAGGGTCCTTCACACCCTTGGTGCAAATCAAGAAGTTCCCCGACCTAGCCGTCTCCACTCGAGAGGATTCACGAGGGTCCCGCCCACGTCCAGAGGAGCCCCGTTTCCGCCTCGTAGCTCGAGATGAGGGATCCTTTCCCTGCTTCGTCGGGAAACAGTTCCCGGCGTTCCCGTCGCATCTCAAGAGGAGGCCCTCTCAACAGGAGCGGCGAGAGGAACTCCAGGGTCGTGCCACCATTCCAAGAGTCCCCCAGATGTCTCAGTCCATTCCAGAGGAACCTCTTTTCCCTTCACAGGCTCGTCTTTCACGCCGAGGATAGACTCACACCAAGGTGGCACGTGGCACAGCCCTGTGGGAAAGCCTCGTGGGAAAGCCTCGAGGGACAGCCTCGAGGGAAAGCCACAGATCCCTTGATCCACGTGACAGGAAGCGTGACACTACTGCTGCAGCTCGGGAGGAAAGCGCACGTGCAGGCCCCCACTCGAGACGAGGCCTGACTCCCCTGAGGAGACTCAGAAGCACCCCAAGATCCATGGCAACACTGGAGAGGAATCCGCAGGTTCCGGCCCCGACTCCACACAAGGACTGAGGCCCCGGCATGGACGGGAGAGGAATCCCGAGAGGTCCCCTAGCAACTCGCATGGGGACTGGCCTTTCCTGAGGCCACCAGAGCGGGTCCCTGAGGTCCCCGTCGTAACTCGAGAAGACCTGCCGCAACTCGAGAAAATCCAGGAGGTTCTCCCCTCCAGGCGAGATGAGGCCCATTTCCGCTGAGGCGTCTCGAGGCTGATCACACCTCACCTCTGGAACTTCGAAAGGGTCCTTCACACCCTTGGTGCAAATCAAGAAGTTCCCCGACCTAGCCGTCTCCACTCGAGAGGAATCACGAGGGTCCCGCCCACATCCAGAGGAGCCCCGTTTCCGCCTCGTAGCTCGAGATGAGGGATCCTTTCCCTGCTTCGTCGGGAAAGAGTTCCCGGCGTTCCCGTCGCATCTCAAGAGGAGGCCCTCTCAACAGGAACGGCGAGAGGAACTCCAGGGTCGTGCCACCATTCCAAGAGTCCCCCAGATGTCTCAGTCCATTCCAGAGGAACCTCTTTTCCCTTCACCGGCTCGTCTTTCACGCCGAGGATCGACTCACACCAAGGTGGCACGTGGCACAGCCCTGTGGGAAAGCCTCGTGGGAAAGCCTCGAGGGACAGCCTCGAGGGAAAGCCACAGATCCCTTGATCCACGTGACAGGAAGCGTGACACTACTGCTGCAGCTCGGGAGGAAAGTGCACGTGCAGGCCCCCACTCGAGACGAGGCCTGACTCCTCTGGGAAGACTCAGAAGCACCCCAAGATTCATGGCAACACTGGAGAGGAATCCTCAGGTTCCGGCCCCGACTCCACACAAGGACTGAGGCCCCGGCATGGACGGGAGAGGAATCCCGAGAGGTCCCCTAGCAACTCGCATGGGGACTGGCCTTTCCTGAGGCCACCAGAGCGGGTCCCTGAGGTCCCCGTCGTAACTCGAGAAGACCTGCCGCAACTCGAGAAAATCCAGGAGGTTCTCCCCTCCAGGCGAGATGAGGCCCATTTCCGCTGAGGCGTCTCGAGGCTGATCACACCACACCTCTGGAACTTCGAAAGGGTCTTTCACACCCTTGGTGCAAATCAAGAAGTTCCCCGACCTAGCCGTCTCCACTCGAGAGGAATCACGAGGGTCCCGCCCACATCCAGAGGAGCCCCGTTTCCGCCTCGTAGCTCGAGATGAGGGATCCTTTCCCTGCTTCGTCGGGAAAGAGTTCCCGGCGTTCCCGTCGCATCTCAAGAGGAGGTCCTCTCAACAGAAACGGCGAGAGGAACTCCAGGGTCGTGCCACCATTCCAAGAGTCCCCCAGATGTCTCAGTCCATTCCAGAGGAACCTCTTTTCCCTTCACCGGCTCGTCTTTCACGCCGAGGATAGACTCACACCAAGGTGGCACGTGGCACAGCCCTGTGGGAAAGCCTCGTGGGAAAGCCTCGAGGGACAGCCTCGAGGGAAAGCCACAGATCCCTTGATCCACGTGACAGGAAGCGTGACACTACTGCTGCAGCTCGGGAGGAAAGCGCACGTGCAGGCCCCCACTCGAGACGAGGCCTGACTCCCCTGGGGAGACTCAGAAGCACCCCCAAGATCCTTGGCAACACTGGAGAGGAATCCTCAGGTTCCGGCCCCGACTCCACACAAGGACTGAGGCCCCGGCATGGACGGGAGAGGAATCCCGAGAGGTCCCCTAGCAACTCGCATGGGGACTGGCATTTCCTGAGGCCACCAGAGCGGGTCCCTGAGGTCCCCGTCGTAACTCGAGAAGACCTGCCGCAACTCGAGAAAATCCAGGAGGTTCTCCCCTCCAGGCGAGATGAGGCCCATTTCCGCTGAGGCGTCTCTAGGCTGATCACAGCTCACCTCTGGAACTTCGAAAGGGTCCTTCACACCCTTGGTGCAAATCAAGACGTTCCCCGACCTAGCCGTCTCCACTCGAGAGGAATCACGAGGGTCCCGCCCACATCCAGAGGAGCCCCGTTTCCGCCTCGTAGCTCGAGATGAGGGATCCTTTCCCTGCTTCGTCGGGAAAGAGTTCCCGGCGTTCCCGTCGCATCTCAAGAGGAGGCCCTCTCAACAGGAACGGCGAGAGGAACTCCAGGGTCGTGCCACCATTCCAAGAGTCCCCCAGATGTCTCAGTCCATTCCAGAGGAACCTCTTTTCCCTTCACCGGCTCGTCTTTCACGCCGAGGATAGACTCACACCAAGGTGGCACGTGGCACAGCCCTGTGGGAAAGCCTCGTGGGAAAGCCTCGAGGGACAGCCTCGAGGGAAAGCCACAGATCCCTTGATCCACGTGACAGGAAGCGTGACACTACTGCTGCAGCTCGGGAGGAAAGCGCACGTGCAGGCCCCCACTCGAGACGAGGCCTGACTCCCATGGGGAGACTCAGAAGCACCCCAAGATCCATGGCAACACTGGAGAGGAATCCTCAGGTTCCGGCCCCGACTCCACACAAGGACTGAGGCCCCGGCATGGACGGGAGAGGAATCCCGAGAGGTCCCCTAGCAACTCGCATGGGGACTGGCCTTTCCTGAGGCCACCAGAGCGGGTCCCTGAGGTCCCCGTCGTAACTCGAGAAGACCTGCCGCAACTCGAGAAAATCCAGGAGGTTCTCCCCTCCAGGCGAGATGAGGCCCATTTCCGCTGAGGCGTCTCGAGGCTGATCACAGCTCACCTCTGGAACTTCGAAAGGGTCCTTCACACCCTTGGTGCAAATCAAGAAGTTCCCCGACCTAGCCGTCTCCACTCGAGAGGAATCACGAGGGTCCTGCCCACATCCAGAGGAGCCCCGTTTCCGCCTCGTAGCTCGAGATGAGGGATCCTTTCCCTGCTTCGTCGGGAAAGAGTTCCCGGCGTTCCCGTCGCATCTCAAGAGGAGGCCCTCTCAACAGGAACGGCGAGAGGAACTCCAGGGTCGTGCCACCATTCCAAGAGTCCCCCAGATGTCTCAGTCCATTCCAGAGGAACCTCTTTTCCCTTCACCGGCTCGTCTTTCACGCCGAGGATAGACTCACACCAAGGTGGCACGTGGCACAGCCCTGTGGGAAAGCCTCGTGGGAAAGCCTCGAGGGACAGCCTCGAGGGAAAGCCACAGATCCCTTGATCCACGTGACAGGACGCGTGACACTACTGCTGCAGCTCGGGAGGAAAGCGCACGTGCATGCCCCCACTCGAGACGAGGCCTGACTCCCCTGGGGAGACTCAGAAGCACCCCAAGATCCATGGCAACACTGGAGAGGAATCCTCAGGTTCCGGCCCCGACTCCACACAAGGACTGAGGCCCCGGCATGGACGGGAGAGGAATCCCGAGAGGTCCCCTAGCAACTCGCATGGGGACTGGCCTTTCCTGAGGCCACCAGAGCGGGTCCCTGAGGTCCCCGTCGTAACTCGAGAAGACCTGCCGCAACTCGAGAAAATCCAGGAGGTTCTCCCCTCCAGGCGAGATGAGGCCCATTTCCGCTGAGGCGTCTCGAGGCTGATCACACCTCACCTCTGGAACTTCGAAAGGGTCCTTCACACCCTTGGTGCAAATCAAGAAGTTCCCCGACCTAGCCGTCTCCACTCGAGAGGAATCACGTGGGTCCCGCCCACATCCAGAGGAGCCCCGTTTCCGCCTCGTAGCTCGAGATGAGGGATCCTTTCCCTGCTTCGTCGGGAAAGAGTTCCCGGCGTTCCCGTCGCATCTCAAGAGGAGGCCCTCTCAACAGGAACGGCGAGAGGAACTCCAGGGTCGTGCCACCATTGCAAGAGTCCCCCAGATGTCTCAGTCCATTCCAGAGGAACCTCTTTTCCCTTCACCGGCACGTCTTTCACGCCGAGGATCGACTCACACCAAGGTGGCACGTGGCACAGCCCTGTGGGAAAGCCTCGTGGGAAAGCCTCGAGGGACAGCCTCGAGGGAAAGCCACAGATCCCTTGATCCACGTGACAGGACGCGTGACACTACTGCTGCAGCTCGGGAGGAAAGCGCACGTGCAGGCCCCCACACGAGACGAGGCCTGACTCCCCTGGGGAGACTCAGAAGCACCCCAAGATCCATGGCAACACTGGAGAGGAATCCTCAGGTTCCGGCCCCGACTCCACACAAGGACTGAGGCCCCGGCATGGACGGGAGAGGAATCCCGAGAGGTCCCCTAGCAACTCGCATGGGGACTGGCCTTTCCTGAGGCCACCAGAGCGGGTCCCTGAGGTCCCCGTCGTAACTCGAGAAGACCTGCCGCAACTCGAGAAAATCCAGGAGGTTCTCCCCTCCAGGCGAGATGAGGCCCATTTCCGCTGAGGCGTCTCGAGGCTGATCACACCTCACCTCTGGAACTTCGAAAGGGTCCTTCACACCCTTGGTGCAAATCAAGAAGTTCCCCGACCTAGCCGTCTCCACTCGAGAGGAATCACGAGGGTCCCGCCCACATCCAGAGGAGCCCCGTTTCCGCCTCGTAGCTCGAGATGAGGGATCCTTTCCCTGCTTCGTCGGGAAAGAGTTCCCGGCGTTCCCGTCGCATCTCAAGAGGAGGCCCTCTCAACAGGAACGGCGAGAGGAACTCCAGGGTCGTGCCACCATTGCAAGAGTCCCCCAGATGTCTCAGTCCATTCCAGAGGAACCTCTTTTCCCTTCACCGGCTCGTCTTTCACGCTGAGGATCGACTCACACCAAGGTGGCACGTGGCACAGCCCTGTGGGAAAGCCTCGTGGGAAAGCCTCGAGGGACAGCCTCGAGGGAAAGCCACAGATCCCTTGATCCACGTGACAGGAAGCGTGACACTACTGCTGCAGCTCGGGAGGAAAGCGCACGTGCAGGCCCCCACTCGAGACGAGGCCTGCCTCCCCTGGGGAGACTCAGAAGCACCCCAAGATCCATGGCAACACTGGAGAGGAATCCTCAGGTTCCGGCCCCGACTCCACACAAGGACTGAGGCCCCGGCATGGACGGGAGAGGAATCCCGAGAGGTCCCCTAGCAACTCGCATGGGGACTGGCCTTTCCTGAGGCCACCAGAGCGGGTCCCTGAGGTCCCCGTCGTAACTCGAGAAGACCTGCCGCAACTCGAGAAAATCCAGGAGGTTCTCCCCTCCAGGCGAGATGAGGCCCATTTCCGCTGAGGCGTCTCGAGGCTGATCACACCTCACCTCTGGAACTTCGAAAGGGTCCTTCACACCCTTGGTGCAAATCAAGAAGTTCCCCGACCTAGCCGTCTCCACTCGAGAGGAATCACGAGGGTCCCGCCCACATGCAGAGGAGCCCCGTTTCCGCCTCGTAGCTCGAGATGAGGGATCCTTTACCTGCTTCGTCGGGAAAGAGTTCCCGGCGTTCCCGTCGCATCTCAAGAGGAGGCCCTCTCAACAGGAACGGCGAGAGGAACTCCAGGGTCGTGCCACCATTGCACGAGTCCCCCAGATGTCTCAGTCCATTCCAGAGGAAACTCTTTTCCCTTCACCGGCACGTCTTTCACGCCGAGGATGGACTCACACCAAGGTGGCACGTGGCACAGCCCTGTGGGAAAGCCTCGTGGGAAAGCCTCGAGGGACAGCCTCGAGGGAAAGCCACAGATCCCTTGATCCACGTGACAGGACGCGTGACACTACTGCTGCACCTCGGGAGGAAAGCGCACGTGCAGGCCCCCACTCGAGACGAGGCCTGACTCCCCTGGGGAGACTCAGAAGCACTCCAAGATCCATGGCAACACTGGAGAGGAATCCTCAGGTTCCGGCCCCGACTCCACACAAGGACTGAGGCCCCGGCATGGACGGGAGAGGAATCCCGAGAGGTCCCCTAGCAACTCGCATGGGGACTGGCATTTCCTGAGGCCACCAGAGCGGGTCCCTGAGGTCCCCGTCGTAACTCGAGAAAACCTGCCGCAACTCGAGAAAATCCAGGAGGTTCTCCCCTCCAGGCGAGATGAGGCCCATTTCCGCTGAGGCGTCTCGAGGCTGATCACAGCTCACCTCTGGAAATTCGAAAGGGTCCTTCACACCCTTGGTGCAAATCAAGACGTTCCCCCGACCTAGCCGTCTCCACTCGAGAGGAATCACGAGGGTCCCGCCCACATCCAGAGGAGCCCCGTTTCCGCCTCGTAGCTCGAGATGAGGGATCCTTTCCCTGCTTCGTCGGGAAAGAGTTCCCGGCGTTCCCGTCGCATCTCAAGAGGAGGCCCTCTCAACAGGAACGGCGAGAGGAACTCCAGGGTCGTGCCACCATTCCAAGAGTCCCCCAGATGTCTCAGTCCATTCCAGAGGAACCTCTTTTCCCTTCACCGGCTCGTCTTTCACGCCGAGGATAGACTCACACCAAGGTGGCACGTGGCACAGCCCTGTGGGAAAGCCTCGTGGGAAAGCCTCGAGGGACAGCCTCGAGGGAAAGCCACAGATCCCTTGATCCACGTGACAGGAAGCGTGACACTACTGCTGCAGCTCGGGAGGAAAGCGCACGTGCAGGCCCCCACTCGAGACGAGGCCTGACTCCCATGGGGAGACTCAGAAGCACCCCAAGATCCATGGCAACACTGGAGAGGAATCCTCAGGTTCCGGCCCCGACTCCACACAAGGACTGAGGCCCCGGCATGGACGGGAGAGGAATCCCGAGAGGTCCCCTAGCAACTCGCATGGGGACTGGCCTTTCCTGAGGCCACCAGAGCGGGTCCCTGAGGTCCCCGTCGTAACTCGAGAAGACCTGCCGCAACTCGAGAAAATCCAGGAGGTTCTCCCCTCCAGGCGAGATGAGGCCCATTTCCGCTGAGGCGTCTCGAGGCTGATCACAGCTCACCTCTGGAACTTCAAAAGGGTCCTTCACACCCTTGGTGCAAATCAAGAAGTTCCCCGACCTAGCCGTCTCCACTCGAGAGGAATCACGAGGGTCCTGCCCACATCCAGAGGAGCCCCGTTTCCGCCTCGTAGCTCGAGATGAGGGATCCTTTCCCTGCTTCGTCGGGAAAGAGTTCCCGGCGTTCCCGTCGCATCTCAAGAGGAGGCCCTCTCAACAGGAACGGCGAGAGGAACTCCAGGGTCGTGCCACCATTCCAAGAGTCCCCCAGATGTCTCAGTCCATTCCAGAGGAACCTCTTTTCCCTTCACCGGCTCGTCTTTCACGCCGAGGATAGACTCACACCAAGGTGGCACGTGGCACAGCCCTGTGGGAAAGCCTCGTGGGAAAGCCTCGAGGGACAGCCTCGAGGGAAAGCCACAGATCCCTTGATCCACGTGACAGGACGCGTGACACTACTGCTGCAGCTCGGGAGGAAAGCGCACGTGCATGCCCCCACTCGAGACGAGGCCTGACTCCCCTGGGGAGACTCAGAAGCACCCCAAGATCCATGGCAACACTGGAGAGGAATCCTCAGGTTCCGGCCCCGACTCCACACAAGGACTGAGGCCCCGGCATGGACGGGAGAGGAATCCCGAGAGGTCCCCTAGCAACTCGCATGGGGACTGGCCTTTCCTGAGGCCACCAGAGCGGGTCCCTGAGGTCCCCGTCGTAACTCGAGAAGACCTGCCGCAACTCGAGAAAATCCAGGAGGTTCTCCCCTCCAGGCGAGATGAGGCCCATTTCCGCTGAGGCGTCTCGAGGCTGATCACACCTCACCTCTGGAACTTCGAAAGGGTCCTTCACACCCTTGGTGCAAATCAAGAAGTTCCCCGACCTAGCCGTCTCCACTCGAGAGGAATCACGTGGGTCCCGCCCACATCCAGAGGAGCCCCGTTTCCGCCTCGTAGCTCGAGATGAGGGATCCTTTCCCTGCTTCGTCGGGAAAGAGTTCCCGGCGTTCCCGTCGCATCTCAAGAGGAGGCCCTCTCAACAGGAACGGCGAGAGGAACTCCAGGGTCGTGCCACCATTGCAAGAGTCCCCCAGATGTCTCAGTCCATTCCAGAGGAACCTCTTTTCCCTTCACCGGCACGTCTTTCACGCCGAGGATCGACTCACACCAAGGTGGCACGTGGCACAGCCCTGTGGGAAAGCCTCGTGGGAAAGCCTCGAGGGACAGCCTCGAGGAAAAGCCACAGATTCCTTGATCCACGTGACAGGACGCGTGACACTACTGCTGCAGCTCGGGAGGAAAGCGCACGTGCAGGCCCCCACTCGAGACGAGGCCTGACTCCCCTGGGGAGACTCAGAAGCACCCCAAGATCCATGGCAACACTGGAGAGGAATCCTCAGGTTCCGGCCCCGACTCCACACAAGGACTGAGGCCCCGGCATGGACGGGAGAGGAATCCCGAGAGGTCCCCTAGCAACTCGCATGGGGACTGGCCTTTCCTGAGGCCACCAGAGCGGGTCCCTGAGGTCCCCGTCGTAACTCGAGAAGACCTGCCGCAACTCGAGAAAATCCAGGAGGTTCTCCCCTCCAGGCGAGATGAGGCCCATTTCCGCTGAGGCGTCTCGAGGCTGATCACACCTCACCTCTGGAACTTCGAAAGGGTCCTTCACACCCTTGGTGCAAATCAAGAAGTTCCCCGACCTAGCCGTCTCCACTCGAGAGGAATCACGAGGGTCCCGCCCACATCCAGAGGAGCCCCGTTTCCGCCTCGTAGCTCGAGATGAGGGATCCTTTCCCTGCTTCGTCGGGAAAGAGTTCCCGGCGTTCCCGTCGCATCTCAAGAGGAGGCCCTCTCAACAGGAACGGCGAGAGGAACTCCAGGGTCGTGCCACCATTGCAAGAGTCCCCCAGATGTCTCAGTCCATTCCAGAGGAACCTCTTTTCCCTTCACCGGCTCGTCTTTCACGCTGAGGATCGACTCACACCAAGGTGGCACGTGGCACAGCCCTGTGGGAAAGCCTCGTGGGAAAGCCTCGAGGGACAGCCTCGAGGGAAAGCCACAGATCCCTTGATCCACGTGACAGGAAGCGTGACACTACTGCTGCAGCTCGGGAGGAAAGCGCACGTGCAGGCCCCCACTCGAGACGAGGCCTGACTCCCCTGGGGAGACTCAGAAGCACCCCAAGATCCATGGCAACACTGGAGAGGAATTCTCAGGTTCCGGCCCCGACTCCACACAAGGACTGAGGCCCCGGCATGGACGGGAGAGGAATCCCGAGAGGTCCCCTAGCAACTCGCATTTGGACTGGCCTTTCCTGAGGCCACCAGAGCGGGTCCCTGAGGTCCCCGTCGTAACTCGAGAAGACCTGCCGCAACTCGAGAAAATCCAGGAGGTTCTCCCCTCCAGGCGAGATGAGGCCCATTTCCGCTGAGGCGTCTCGAGGCTGATCACACCTCACCTCTGGAACTTCGAAAGGGTCCTTCACACCCTTGGTGCAAATCAAGAAGTTCCCCGACCTAGCCGTCTCCACTCGAGAGGAATCACGAGGGTCCCGCCCACATCCAGAGGAGCCCCGTTTCCGCCTCGTAGCTCGAGATGAGGGATCCTTTACCTGCTTCGTCGGGAAAGAGTTCCCGGCGTTCCCGTCGCATCTCAAGAGGAGGCCCTCTCAACAGGAACGGCGAGAGGAACTCCAGGGTCGTGCCACCATTGCACGAGTCCCCCAGATGTCTCAGTCCATTCCAGAGGAACCTCTTTTCCCTTCACCGGCACGTCTTTCACGCCGAGGATGGACTCACACCAAGGTGGCACGTGGCACAGCCCTGTGGGAAAGCCTCGTGGGAAAGCCTCGAGGGACAGCCTCGAGGGAAAGCCACAGATCCCTTGATCCACGTGACAGGACGCGTGACACTACTGCTGCAGCTCGGGAGGAAAGCGCACGTGCAGGCCCCCACTTGAGACGAGGCCTGACTCCCCTGGGGAGACTCAGAAGCACCCCAAGATCCATGGCAACACTGGAGAGGAATCCGCAGGTTCCGGCCCCGACTCCACACAAGGACTGAGGCCCCGGCATGGACGGGAGAGGAATCCCGAGAGGTCCCCTAGCAACTCGCATGGGGACTGGCCTTTCCTGAGGCCACCAGAGCGGGTCCCTGAGGTCCCCGTCGTAACTCGAGAAGACCTGCCGCAACTCGAGAAAATCCAGGAGGTTCTCCCCTCCAGGCGAGATGAGGCCCATTTCCGCTGAGGCGTCTCGAGGCTGATCACACCTCACCTCTGGAACTTCGAAAGGGTCCTTCACACCCTTGGTGCAAATCAAGAAGTTCCCCGACCTAGCCGTCTCCACTCGAGAGGAATCACGAGGGTCCCGCCCACATCCAGAGGAGCCCCGTTTCCGCCTCGTAGCTCGAGATGAGGGATCCTTTCCCTGCTTCGTCGGGAAAGAGTTCCCGGCGTTCCCGTCGCATCTCAAGAGGAGGCCCTCTCAACAGGAACGGCGAGAGGAACTCCAGGGTCGTGCCACCATTCCAAGAGTCCCCCAGATGTCTCAGTCCATTCCAGAGGAACCTCTTTTCCCTTCACCGGCTCGTCTTTCACGCTGAGGATCGACTCACACCAAGGTGGCACGTGGCACAGCCCTGTGGGAAAGCCTCGTGGGAAAGCTTCGAGGGACAGCCTCGAGGGAAAGCCACAG
Organism: Budorcas taxicolor; assembly: GCF_023091745.1. Classification (NCBI taxonomy): domain Eukaryota; kingdom Metazoa; phylum Chordata; class Mammalia; order Artiodactyla; family Bovidae; genus Budorcas; species Budorcas taxicolor. The sequence goes on along the minus strand of NW_026292704.1, from coordinate 361,644 downwards.
ATCCCTTGATCCACGTGACAGGAAGCGTGACACTACTGCTGCAGCTCGGGAGGAAAGCGCACGTGCAGGCCCCCACTCGAGACGAGGCCTGCCTCCCCTGGGGAGACTCAGAAGCACCCCAAGATCCATGGCAACACTGGAGAGGAATTCTCAGGTTCCGGCCCCGACTCCACACAAGGACTGAGGCCCCGGCATGGACGGGAGAGGAATCCCGAGAGGTCCCCTAGCAACTCGCATGGGGACTGGCCTTTCCTGAGGCCACCAGAGCGGGTCCCTGAGGTTCCCGTCGTAACTCGAGAAGACCTGCCGCAACTCGAGAAAATCCAGGAGGTTCTCCCCTCCAGGCGAGATGAGGCCCATTTCCGCTGAGGCGTCTCGAGGCTGATCACACCTCACCTCTGGAACTTCGAAAGGGTCCTTCACACCCTTGGTGCAAATCAAGAAGTTCCCCGACCTAGCCGTCTCCACTCGAGAGGAATCACGAGGGTCCCGCCCACATCCAGAGGAGCCCCGTTTCCACCTCGTAGCTCGAGATGAGGGATCCTTTCCCTGCTTCGTCGGGAAAGAGTTCCCGGCGTTCCCGTCGCATCTCAAGAGGAGGCCCTCTCAACAGGAACGGCGAGAGGAACTCCAGGGTCGTGCCACCATTGCAAGAGTCCCCCAGATGTCTCAGTCCATTCCAGAGGAACCTCTTTTCCCTTCACCGGCACGTCTTTCACGCCGAGGATGGACTCACACCAAGGTGGCACGTGGCACAGCCCTGTGGGAAAGCCTCGTGGGAAAGCCTCGAGGGACAGCCTCGAGGGAAAGCCACAGATCCCTTGATCCACGTGACAGGAAGCGTGACACTACTGCTGCAGCTCGGGAGGAAAGCGCACGTGCAGGCCATCACTCGAGACGAGGCCTGACTCCCCTGGGGAGACTCAGAAGCACCCCAAGATCCATGGCAACACTGGAGAGGAATCCTCAGGTTCCGGCCCCGACTCCACACAAGGACTGAGGCCCCGGCATGGACGGGAGAGGAATCCCGAGAGGTCCCCTAGCAACTCGCATGGGGACTGGCCTTTCCTGAGGCCACCAGAGCGGGTCCCTGAGGTCCCCGTCGTAACTCGAGAAGACCTGCCGCAACTCGAGAAAATCCAGGAGGTTCTCCCCTCCAGGCGAGATGAGGCCCATTTCCGCTGAGGCGTCTCGAGGCTGATCACACCTCACCTCTGGAACTTCGAAAGGGTCCTTCACACCCTTGGTGCAAATCAAGAAGTTCCCCGACCTAGCCGTCTCCACTCGAGAGGAATCACGAGGGTCCCGCCCACATCCAGAAGAGCCCCGTTTCCGCCTCGTAGCTCGAGATGAGGGATCCTTTCCCTGCTTCGTCGGGAAAGAGTTCCCGGCGTTCCCGTCGCATCTCAAGAGGAGGCCCTCTCAACAGGAACGGCGAGAGGAACTCCAGGGTCGTGCCACCATTGCAAGAGTCCCCCAGATGTCTCAGTCCATTCCAGAGGAACCTCTTTTCCCTTCACCGGCTCGTATTTCACGCTGAGGATCGACTCACACCAAGGTGGCACGTGGCACAGCCCTGTGGGAAAGCCTCGTGGGAAAGCCTCGAGGGACAGCCTCGAGGGAAAGCCACAGATCCCTTGATCCACGTGACAGGAAGCGTGACACTACTGCTGCAGCTCGGGAGGAAAGCGCACGTGCAGGCCCCCACTCGAGACGAGGCCTGACTCCCCTGGGGAGATTCAGAAGCACCCCAAGATCCATGGCAACACTGGAGAGGAATCCTCAGGTTCCGGCCCCGACTCCACACAAGGACTGAGGCCCCGGCATGGACGGGAGAGGAATCCCGAGAGGTCCCCTAGCAACTCGCATGGGGACTGGCCTTTCCTGAGGCCACCAGAGCGGGTCCCTGAGGTCCCCGTCGTAACTCGAGAAGACCTGCCGCAACTGGAGAAAATCCAGGAGGTTCTCCCCTCCAGGCGAGATGAGGCCCATTTCCGCTGAGGCGTCTCGAGGCTGATCACACCTCACCTCTGGAACTTCGAAAGGGTCCTTCACACCCTTGGTGCAAATCAAGAAGTTCCCCGACCTAGCCGTCTCCACTCGAGAGGAATCACGAGAGTCCCGCCCACATCCAGAGGAGCCCCGTTTCCGCCTCGTAGCTCGAGATGAGGGATCCTTTCCCTGCTTCGTCGGGAAAGAATTCCCGGCGTTCCCGTCGCATCTCAAGAGGAGGCCCTCTCAACAGGAACGGCGAGAGGAACTCCAGGGTCGTGCCACCATTCCAAGAGTCCCCCAGATGTCTCAGTCCATTCCAGAGGAACCTCTTTTCCCTTCACCGGCTCGTCTTTCACGCCGAGGATCGACTCACACCAAGGTGGCACGTGGCACAGCCCTGTGGGAAAGCATCGTGGGAAAGCCTCGAGGGACAGCCTCGAGGGAAAGCCACAGATCCCTTGATCCACGTGACAGGAAGCGTGACACTACTGCTGCAGCTCGGGAGGAAAGCGCACGTGCAGGCCCCCACTCGAGACGAGGCCTGACTCCCCTGGGGAGACTCAGAAGCACCCCAAGATCCATGGCAACACTGGAGAGGAATCCTCAGGTTCCGGCCCCGACTCCACACAAGGACTGAGGCCCCGGCATGGACGGGAGAGGAATCCCGAGAGGTCCCCTAGCAACTCGCATGGGGACTGGCCTTTCCTGAGGCCACCAGAGCGGGTCCCTGAGGTCCCCGTCGTAACTCGAGAAGACCTGCCGCAACTCGAGAAAATCCAGGAGGTTCTCCCCTCCAGGCGAGATGAGGCCCATTTCCGCTGAGGCGTCTCGAGGCTGATCACACCTCACCTCTGGAACTTCGAAAGGGTCCTTCACACCCTTGGTGCAAATCAAGAAGTTCCCCGACCTAGCCGTCTCCACTCGAGAGGAATCACGAGGGTCCCGCCCACATCCAGAGGAGCCCCGTTTCCGCCTCGTAGCTCGAGATGAGGGATCCTTTCCCTGCTTCGTCGGGAAAGAGTTCCCGGCGTTCCCGTCGCATCTCAAGAGGAGGCCCTCTCAACAGGAACGGCGAGAGGAACTCCAGGGTCGTGCCACCATTCCAAGAGTCCCCCAGATGTCTCAGTCCATTCCAGAGGAACCTCTTTTCCCTTCACCGGCTCGTCTTTCACGCCGAGGATCGACTCCCACCAAGGTGGCACGTGGCACAGCCCTGTGGGAAAGCCTCGTGGGAAAGCCTCGAGGGACAGCCTCGAGGGAAAGCCACAGATCCCTTGATCCACGTGACAGGAAGCGTGACACTACTGCTGCAGCTCGGGAGGAAAGCGCACGTGCAGGCCCCCACTCGAGACGAGGCCTGACTCCCCTGGGGAGACTCAGAAGCACCCCAAGATCCATGGCAACACTGGAGAGGAATCCTCAGGTTCCGGCCCCGACTCCACACAAGGACTGAGGCCCCGGCATGGACGGGAGAGGAATCCCGAGAGGTCCCCTAGCAACTCGCATGGGGACTGGCCTTTCCCAAGGCCACCAGAGCGGGTCCCTGAGGTCCCCGTCGTAACTCGAGAAGACCTGCCGCAACTGGAGAAAATCCAGGAGGTTCTCCCCTCCAGGCGAGATGAGGCCCATTTCCGCTGAGGCGTCTCGAGGCTGATCACACCTCACCTCTGGAACTTCGAAAGGGTCCTTCACACCCTTGGTGCAAATCAAGAAGTTCCCCGACCTAGCCGTCTCCACTCGAGAGGAATCACGAGAGTCCCGCCCACATCCAGAGGAGCCCCGTTTCCGCCTCGTAGCTCGAGATGAGGGATCCTTTCCCTGCTTCGTCGGGAAAGAATTCCCGGCGTTCCCGTCGCATCTCAAGAGGAGGCCCTCTCAACAGGAACGGCGAGAGGAACTCCAGGGTCGTGCCACCATTCCAAGAGTCCCCCAGATATCTCAGTCCATTCCAGAGGAACCTCTTTTCCCTTCACCGGCTCGTCTTTCACGCCGAGGATAGACTCACACCAAGGTGGCACGTGGCACAGCCCTGTGGGAAAGCCTCGTGGGAAAGCCTCGAGGGACAGCCTCGAGGGAAAGCCACAGATCCCTTGATCCACGTGACAGGAAGCGTGACACTACTGCTGCAGCTCGGGAGGAAAGCGCACGTGCAGGCCCCCACTCGAGACGAGGCCTGACTCCCCTGGGGAGACTCAGAAGCACCCCAAGATCCATGGCAACACTGGAGAGGAATCCTCAGGTTCCGGCCCCGACTCCACACAAGGACTGAGGCCCCGGCATGGACGGGAGAGGAATCCCGAGAGGTCCCCTAGCAACTCGCATGGGGACTGGCCTTTCCTGAGGCCACCAGAGCGGGTCCCTGAGGTCCCCGTCGTAACTCGACAAGACCTGCCGCAACTCGAGAAAATCCAGGAGGTTCTCCCCTCCAGGCGAGATGAGGCCCATTTCCGCTGAGGCGTCTCGAGGCTGATCACACCTCACCTCTGGAACTTCGAAAGGGTCCTTCACACCCTTGGTGCAAATCAAGAAGTTCCCCGACCTAGCCGTCTCCACTCGAGAGGAATCACGAGGGTCCCGCCCACGTCCAGAGGAGCCCCGTTTCCGCCTCGTAGCTCGAGATGAGGGATCCTTTCCCTGCTTCGTCGGGAAAGAGTTCCCGGCGTTCCCGTCGCATCTCAAGAGGAGGCCCTCTCAACAGGAACGGCGAGAGGAACTCCAGGGTCGTGCCACCATTCCAAGAGTCCCCCAGATGTCTCAGTCCATTCCAGAGGAACCTCTTTTCCCTTCACCGGCTCGTCTTTCACGCCGAGGATCGACTCACACCAAGGTGGCACGTGGCACAGCCCTGTGGGAAAGCCTCGTGGGAAAGCCTCGAGGGACAGCCTCGAGGGAAAGCCACAGATCCCTTGATCCACGTGACAGGAAGCGTGACACTACTGCTGCAGCTCGGGAGGAAAGCGCACGTGCAGGCCCCCACTCGAGACGAGGCCTGACTCCCCTGGGGAGACTCAGAAGCATCCCAAGATCCATGGCAACACTGGAGAGGAATCCTCAGGTTCCGGCCCCGACTCCACACAAGGACTGAGGGCCCGGCATGGACGGGAGAGGAATCCCGAGAGGTCCCCTAGCAACTCGCATGGGGACTGGCCTTTCCTGAGGCCACCAGAGCGGGTCCCTGAGGTCCCCGTCGTAACTCGAGAAGACCTGCCGCAACTCGAGAAAATCCAGGAGGTTCTCCCCTCCAGGCGAGATGAGGCCCATTTCCGCTGAGGCGTCTCGAGGCTGATCACACCTCACCTCTGGAACTTCGAAAGGGTCCTTCACACCCTTGGTACAAATCAAGAAGTTCCCCGACATACCCGTCTCCACTCGAGAGGAATCACGAGGGTCCCGCCCACATCCAGAGGAGCCCTGTTTCCGCCTCGTAGCTCGAGATGAGGGATCCTTTCCCTGCTTCGTCGGGAAAGAGTTCCCGGCGTTCCCGTCGCATCTCAAGAGGAGGCCCTCTCAACAGGAACGGCGAGAGGAACTCCAGGGTCGTGCCACCATTCCAAGAGTCCCCCAGATGTCTCAGTCCATTCCAGAGGAACATCTTTTCCCTTCACAGGCTCGTCTTTCACGCCGAGGATCGACTCACACCAAGGTGGCACGTGGCACAGCCCTGTGGGAAAGCCTCGTGGGAAAGACTCGAGGGACAGCCTCGAGGGAAAGCCACAGATCCCTTGATCCACGTGACAGGAAGCGTGACACTACTGCTGCAGCTCGGGAGGAAAGCGCACGTGCAGGCCCCCACTCGAGACGAGGCCTGACTCCCCTGGGGAGACTCAGAAGCACCCCAAGATCCATGGCAACACTGGAGAGGAATCCTCAGGTTCCGGCCCCGACTCCACACAAGGACTGAGGGCCCGGCATGGACGGGAGAGGAATCCCGAGAGGTCCCCTAGCAACTCGCATGGGGACTGGCCTTTCCTGAGGCCACCAGAGCGGGTCCCTGAGGTCCCCGTCGTAACTCGAGAAGACCTGCCGCAACTCGAGAAAATCCAGGAGGTTCTCCCCTCCAGGCGAGATGAGGCCCATTTCCGCTGAGGCGTCTCGAGGCTGATCACACCTCACCTCTGGAACTTCGAAAGGGTCCTTCACACCCTTGATGCAAATCAAGAAGTTCCCCGACCTAGCCGTCTCCACTCGAGAGGAATCACGAGGGTCCCGCCCACATCCAGAGGAGCCCCGTTTCCGCCTCGTAGCTCGAGATGAGGGATCCTTTCCCTGCTTCGTCGGGAAAGAGTTCCCGGCGTTCCCGTCGCATCTCAAGAGGAGGCCCTCTCAACAGGAACGGCGAGAGGAACTCCAGGGTCGTGCCACCATTCCAAGAGTCCCCCAGATGTCTCAGTCCATTCCAGAGGAACCTCTTTTCCCTTCACCGGCTCGTCTTTCACGCCGAGGATCGACTCACACCAAGGTGGCACGTGGCACAGCCCTGTGGGAAAGCCTCGTGGGAAAGCCTCGAGGGACAGCCTCGAGGGAAAGCCACAGATCCCTTGATCCACGTGACAGGAAGCGTGACACTACTGCTGCAGCTCGGGAGGAAAGCGCACGTGCAGGCCCCCACTCGAGACGAGGCCTGACTCCCCTGGGGAGACTCAGAAGCATCCCAAGATCCATGGCAACACTGGAGAGGAATCCTCAGGTTCCGGCCCCGACTCCACACAAGGACTGAGGGCCCGGCATGGACGGGAGAGGAATCCCGAGAGGTCCCCTAGCAACTCGCATGGGGACTGGCCTTTCCTGAGGCCACCAGAGCGGGTCCCTGAGGTCCCCGTCGTAACTCGAGAAGACCTGCCGCAACTCGAGAAAATCCAGGAGGTTCTCCCCTCCAGGCGAGATGAGGCCCATTTCCGCTGAGGCGTCTCGAGGCTGATCACACCTCACCTCTGGAACTTCGAAAGGGTCCTTCACACCCTTGGTGCAAATCAAGAAGTTCCCCGACATACCCGTCTCCACTCGAGAGGAATCACGAGGGTCCCGCCCACATCCAGAGAAGCCCTGTTTCCGCCTCGTAGCTCGAGATGAGGGATCCTTTCCCTGCTTCGTCGGGAAAGAGTTCCCGGCGTTCCCGTCGCATCTCAAGAGGAGGCCCTCTCAACAGGAACGGCGAGAGGAACTCCAGGGTCGTGCCACCATTCCAAGAGTCCCCCAGATGTCTCAGTCCATTCCAGAGGAACATCTTTTCCCTTCACAGGCTCGTCTTTCACGCCGAGGATCGACTCACACCAAGGTGGCACGTGGCACAGCCCTGTGGGAAAGCCTCGTGGGAAAGACTCGAGGGACAGCCTCGAGGGAAAGCCACAGATCCCTTGATCCACGTGACAGGAAGCGTGACACTACTGCTGCAGCTCGGGAGGAAAGCGCACGTGCAGGCCCCCACTCGAGACGAGGCCTGACTCCCCTGGGGAGACTCAGAAGCACCCCAAGATCCATGGCAACACTGGAGAGGAATCCTCAGGTTCCGGCCCCGACTCCACACAAGGACTGAGGGCCCGGCATGGACGGGAGAGGAATCCCGAGAGGTCCCCTAGCAACTCGCATGGGGACTGGCCTTTCCTGAGGCCACCAGAGCGGGTCCCTGAGGTCCCCGTCGTAACTCGAGAAGACCTGCCGCAACTCGAGAAAATCCAGGAGGTTCTCCCCTCCAGGCGAGATGAGGCCCATTTCCGCTGAGGCGTCTCGAGGCTGATCACACCTCACCTCTGGAACTTCGAAAGGGTCCTTCACACCCTTGATGCAAATCAAGAAGTTCCCCGACCTAGCCGTCTCCACTCGAGAGGAATCACGAGGGTCCCGCCCACATCCAGAGGAGCCCCGTTTCCGCCTCGTAGCTCGAGATGAGGGATCCTTTCCCTGCTTCGTCGGGAAAGAGTTCCCGGCGTTCCCGTCGCATCTCAAGAGGAGGCCCTCTCAACAGGAACGGCGAGAGGAACTCCAGGGTCGTGCCACCATTCCAAGAGTCCCCCAGATGTCTCAGTCCATTCCAGAGGAACCTCTTTTCCCTTCACCGGCTCGTCTTTCACGCCGAGGATCGACTCACACCAAGGTGGCACGTGGCACAGCCCTGTGGGAAAGCCTCGTGGGAAAGCCTCGAGGGACAGCCTCGAGGGAAAGCCACAGATCCCTTGATCCACGTGACAGGAAGCGTGACACTACTGCTGCAGCTCGGGAGGAAAGCGCACGTGCAGGCCCCCACTCGAGACGAGGCCTGACTCCCCTGGGGAGACTCAGAAGCACCCCAAGATCCATGGCAACACTGGAGAGGAAACCTCAGGTTCCGGCCCCGACTCCACACAAGGACTGAGGCCCCGGCATGGACGGGAGAGGAATCCCGAGAGGTCCCCTAGCAACTCGCATGGGGACTGGCCTTTCCTGAGGCCACCAGAGCGGGTCCCTGAGGTCCCTGTCGTAACTCGAGAAGACCTGCCGCAACTCGAGAAAATCCAGGAGGTTCTCCCCTCCAGGCGAGATGAGGCCCATTTCCGCTGAGGCGTCTCGAGGCTGATCACACCTCACCTCTGGAACTTCGAAAGGGTCCTTCACACCCTTGGTGCAAATCAAGAGGTTCCCCGACCTAGCCGTCTCCACTCGAGAGGAATCACGAGGGTCCCGCCCACATCCAGAAGAGCCCCGTTTCCGCCTCGTAGCTCGAGATGAGGGATCCTTTCCCTGCTTCGTCGGGAAAGAGTTCCCGGCGTTCCCGTCGCATCTCAAGAGGAGGCCCTCTCAACAGGAACGGCGAGAGGAACTCCAGGGTCGTGCCACCATTCCAAGAGTCCCCCAGATGTCTCAGTCCATTCCAGAGGAACCTCTTTTCCCTTCACCGGCTCGTCTTTCACGCCGAGGATCGACTCCCACCAAGGTGGCACGTGGCACAGCCCTGTGGGAAAGCCTCGTGGGAAAGCCTCGAGGGACAGCCTCGAGGGAAAGCCACAAATCCCTTGATCCACGTGACAGGAAGCGTGACACTACTGCTGCAGCTCGGGAGGAAAGCGCACGTGCAGGCCCCCACTCGAGACGAGGCCTGACTCCCCTGGGGAGACTCAGAAGCACCCCAAGATCCATGGCAACACTGGAGAGGAATCCTCAGGTTCCGGCCCCGACTCCACACAAGGACTGAGGCCCCGGCATGGACGGGAGAGGAATCCCGAGAGGTCCCCTAGCAACTCGCATGGGGACTCGCCTTTCCTGAGGCCACCAGAGCGGGTCCCTGAAGTCCCCGTCGTAACTCGAGAAGACCTGCCGCAACTGGAGAAAATCCTGGAGGTTCTCCCCTCCAGGAGAGATGAGGCCCATTTCCGCTGAGGCGTCTCGAGGCTGATCACACCTCACCTCTGGAACTTCGAAAGGGTCCTTCACACCCTTGGTGCAAATCAAGAAGTTCCCCGACCTAGCCGTCTCCACTCGAGAGGAATCACGAGGGTCCCGCCCACGTCCAGAGGAGCCCCGTTTCCGCCTCGTAGCTCGAGATGAGGGATCCTTTCCCTGCTTCGTCGGAAAAGAGTTCCCGGCGTTCCCGTCGCATCTCAAGAGGAGGCCCTCTCAACAGGAACGGCGAGAGGAACTCCAGGGTCGTGCCACCATTCCAAGAGTCCCCCAGATGTCTCAGTCCATTCCAGAGGAACCTCTTTTCCCTTCACCGGCTCGTCTTTCACGCCGAGGATCGACTCACACCAAGGTGGCACGTGGCACAGCCCTGTGGGAAAGCATCGTGGGAAAGCCTCGAGGGACAGCCTCGAGGGAAAGCCACAGATCCCTTGATCCACGTGACAGGAAGCGTGACACTACTGCTGCAGCTCGGGAGGAAAGCGCACGTGCAGGCCCCCACTCGAGACGAGGCCTGACTCCCCTGGGGAGACTCAGAAGCACCCCAAGATCCATGGCAACACTGGAGAGGAATCCTCAGGTTCCGGCCCCGACTCCACACAAGGACTGAGGCCCCGGCATGGACGGGAGAGGAATCCCGAGAGGTCCCCTAGCAACTCGCATGGGGACTGGCCTTTCCTGAGGCCACCAGAGCGGGTCCCTGAGGTCCCCGTCGTAACTCGAGAAGACCTGCCGCAACTCGAGAAAATCCAGGAGGTTCTCCCCTCCAGGCGAGATGAGGCCCATTTCCGCTGAGGCGTCTCGAGGCTGATCACACCTCACCTCTGGAACTTCGAAAGGGTCCTTCACACCCTTGGTGCAAATCAAGAAGTTCCCCGACCTAGCCGTCTCCACTCGAGAGGAATCACGAGGGTCCCGCCCACATCCAGAGGAGCCCCGTTTCCGCCTCGTAGCTCGAGATGAGGGATCCTTTCCCTGCTTCGTCGGGAAAGAGTTCCCGGCGTTCCCGTCGCATCTCAAGAGGAGGCCCTCTCAACAGGAACGGCGAGAGGAACTCCAGGGTCGTGCCACCATTCCAAGAGTCCCCCAGATGTCTCAGTCCATTCCAGAGGAACCTCTTTTCCCTTCACCGGCTCGTCTTTCACGCCGAGGATCGACTCCCACCAAGGTGGCACGTGGCACAGCCCTGTGGGAAAGCCTCGTGGGAAAGCCTCGAGGGACAGCCTCGAGGGAAAGCCACAGATCCCTTGATCCACGTGACAGGAAGCGTGACACTACTGCTGCAGCTCGGGAGGAAAGCGCACGTGCAGGCCCCCACTCGAGACGAGGCCTGACTCCCCTGGGGAGACTCAGAAGCACCCCAAGATCCATGGCAACACTGGAGAGGAATCCTCAGGTTCCGGCCCCGACTCCACACAAGGACTGAGGCCCCGGCATGGACGGGAGAGGAATCCCGAGAGGTCCCCTAGCAACTCGCATGGGGACTGGCCTTTCCCGAGGCCACCAGAGCGGGTCCCTGAGGTCCCCGTCGTAACTCGAGAAGACCTGCCGCAACTGGAGAAAATCCAGGAGGTTCTCCCCTCCAGGCGAGATGAGGCCCATTTCCGCTGAGGCGTCTCGAGGCTGATCACACCTCACCTCTGGAACTTCGAAAGGGTCCTTCACACCCTTGGTGCAAATCAAGAAGTTCCCCGACCTAGCCGTCTCCACTCGAGAGGAATCACGAGAGTCCCGCCCACATCCAGAGGAGCCCCGTTTCCGCCTCGTAGCTCGAGATGAGGGATCCTTTCCCTGCTTCGTCGGGAAAGAATTCCCGGCGTTCCCGTCGCATCTCAAGAGGAGGCCCTCTCAACAGGAACGGCGAGAGGAACTCCAGGGTCGTGCCACCATTCCAAGAGTCCCCCAGATATCTCAGTCCATTCCAGAGGAACCTCTTTTCCCTTCACCGGCTCGTCTTTCACGCCGAGGATAGACTCACACCAAGGTGGCACGTGGCACAGCCCTGTGGGAAAGCCTCGTGGGAAAGCCTCGAGGGACAGCCTCGAGGGAAAGCCACAGATCCCTTGATCCACGTGACAGGAAGCGTGACACTACTGCTGCAGCTCGGGAGGAAAGCGCACGTGCAGGCCCCCACTCGAGACGAGGCCTGACTCCCCTGGGGAGACTCAGAAGCACCCCAAGATCCATGGCAACACTGGAGAGGAATCCTCAGGTTCCGGCCCCGACTCCACACAAGGACTGAGGCCCCGGCATGGACGGGAGAGGAATCCCGAGAGGTCCCCTAGCAACTCGCATGGGGACTGGCCTTTCCTGAGGCCACCAGAGCGGGTCCCTGAGGTCCCCGTCGTAACTCGACAAGACCTGCCGCAACTCGAGAAAATCCAGGAGGTTCTCCCCTCCAGGCGAGATGAGGCCCATTTCCGCTGAGGCGTCTCGAGGCTGATCACACCTCACCTCTGGAACTTCGAAAGGGTCCTTCACACCCTTGGTGCAAATCAAGAAGTTCCCCGACCTAGCCGTCTCCACTCGAGAGGAATCACGAGGGTCCCGCCCACGTCCAGAGGAGCCCCGTTTCCGCCTCGTAGCTCGAGATGAGGGATCCTTTCCCTGCTTCGTCGGGAAAGAGTTCCCGGCGTTCCCGTCGCATCTCAAGAGGAGGCCCTCTCAACAGGAACGGCGAGAGGAACTCCAGGGTCGTGCCACCATTCCAAGAGTCCCCCAGATGTCTCAGTCCATTCCAGAGGAACCTCTTTTCCCTTCACCGGCTCGTCTTTCACGCCGAGGATCGACTCACACCAAGGTGGCACGTGGCACAGCCCTGTGGGAAAGCCTCGTGGGAAAGCCTCGAGGGACAGCCTCGAGGGAAAGCCACAGATCCCTTGATCCACGTGACAGGAAGCGTGACACTACTGCTGCAGCTCGGGAGGAAAGCGCACGTGCAGGCCCCCACTCGAGACGAGGCCTGACTCCCCTGGGGAGACTCAGAAGCACCCCAAGATCCATGGCAACACTGGAGAGGAATCCTCAGGTTCCGGCCCCGACTCCACACAAGGACTGAGGGCCCGGCATGGACGGGAGAGGAATCCCGAGAGGTCCCCTAGCAACTCGCATGGGGACTGGCCTTTCCTGAGGCCACCAGAGCGGGTCCCTGAGGTCCCCGTCGTAACTCGAGAAGACCTGCCGCAACTCGAGAAAATCCAGGAGGTTCTCCCCTCCAGGCGAGATGAGGCCCATTTCCGCTGAGGCGTCTCGAGGCTGATCACACCTCACCTCTGGAACTTCGAAAGGGTCCTTCACACCCTTGATGCAAATCAAGAAGTTCCCCGACCTAGCCGTCTCCACTCGAGAGGAATCACGAGGGTCCCGCCCACATCCAGAGGAGCCCCGTTTCCGCCTCGTAGCTCGAGATGAGGGATCCTTTCCCTGCTTCGTCGGGAAAGAGTTCCCGGCGTTCCCGTCGCATCTCAAGAGGAGGCCCTCTCAACAGGAACGGCGAGAGGAACTCCAGGGTCGTGCCACCATTCCAAGAGTCCCCCAGATGTCTCAGTCCATTCCAGAGGAACCTCTTTTCCCTTCACCGGCTCGTCTTTCACGCCGAGGATCGACTCACACCAAGGTGGCACGTGGCACAGCCCTGTGGGAAAGCCTCGTGGGAAAGCCTCGAGGGACAGCCTCGAGGGAAAGCCACAGATCCCTTGATCCACGTGACAGGAAGCGTGACACTACTGCTGCAGCTCGGGAGGAAAGCGCACGTGCAGGCCCCCACTCGAGACGAGGCCTGACTCCCCTGGGGAGACTCAGAAGCACCCCAAGATCCATGGCAACACTGGAGAGGAAACCTCAGGTTCCGGCCCCGACTCCACACAAGGACTGAGGCCCCGGCATGGACGGGAGAGGAATCCCGAGAGGTCCCCTAGCAACTCGCATGGGGACTGGCCTTTCCTGAGGCCACCAGAGCGGGTCCCTGAGGTCCCCGTCGTAACTCGAGAAGACCTGCCGCAACTCGAGAAAATCCAGGAGGTTCTCCCCTCCAGGCGAGATGAGGCCCATTTCCGCTGAGGCGTCTCGAGGCTGATCACACCTCACCTCTGGAACTTCGAAAGGGTCCTTCACACCCTTGGTGCAAATCAAGAGGTTCCCCGACCTAGCCGTCTCCACTCGAGAGGAATCACGAGGGTCCCGCCCACATCCAGAAGAGCCCCGTTTCCGCCTCGTAGCTCGAGATGAGGGATCCTTTCCCTGCTTCGTCGGGAAAGAGTTCCCGGCGTTCCCGTCGCATCTCAAGAGGAGGCCCTCTCAACAGGAACGGCGAGAGGAACTCCAGGGTCGTGCCACCATTCCAAGAGTCCCCCAGATGTCTCAGTCCATTCCAGAGGAACCTCTTTTCCCTTCACCGGCTCGTCTTTCACGCCGAGGATCGACTCCCACCAAGGTGGCACGTGGCACAGCCCTGTGGGAAAGCCTCGTGGGAAAGCCTCGAGGGACAGCCTCGAGGGAAAGCCACAGATCCCTTGATCCACGTGACAGGAAGCGTGACACTACTGCTGCAGCTCGGGAGGAAAGCGCACGTGCAGGCCCCCACTCGAGACGAGGCCTGACTCCCCTGGGGAGACTCAGAAGCACCCCAAGATCCATGGCAACACTGGAGAGGAATCCTCAGGTTCCGGCCCCGACTCCACACAAGGACTGAGGCCCCGGCATGGACGGGAGAGGAATCCCGAGAGGTCCCCTAGCAACTCGCATGGGGACTGGCCTTTCCTGAGGCCACCAGAGCGGGTCCCTGAGGTCCCCGTCATAACTCGAGAAGACCTGCCGCAACTGGAGAAAATCCTGGAGGTTCTCCCCTCCAGGAGAGATGAGGCCCATTTCCGCTGAGGCGTCTCGAGGCTGATCACACCTCACCTCTGGAACTTTGAAAGGGTCCTTCACACCCTTGGTGCAAATCAAGAAGTTCCCCGACCTAGCCGTCTCCACTCGAGAGGAATCACGAGGGTCCCGCCCACGTCCAGAGGAGCCCCGTTTCCGCCTCGTAGCTCGAGATGAGGGATCCTTTCCCTGCTTCGTCGGGAAAGAGTTCCCGGCGTTCCCGTCGCATCTCAAGAGGAGGCCCTCTCAACAGGAACGGCGAGAGGAACTCCAGGGTCGTGCCACCATTGCAAGAGTCCCCCAGATGTCTCAGTCCATTCCAGAGGAACCTCTTTTCCCTTCACCGGCTCGTCTTTCACGCCGAGGATCGACTCACACCAAGGTGGCACGTGGCACAGCCCTGTGGGAAAGCCTCGTGGGAAAGCCTCGAGGGACAGCCTCGAGGGAAAGCCACAGATCCCTTGATCCACGTGACAGGAAGCGTGACACTACTGCTGCAGCTCGGGAGGAAAGCGCACGTGCAGGCCCCCACTCGAGACGAGGCCTGACTCCCCTGGGGAGACTCAGAAGCACCCCAAGATCCATGGCAACACTGGAGAGGAATCCTCAGGTTCCGGCCCCGACTCCACACAAGGACTGAGGGCCCGGCATGGACGGGAGAGGAATCCCGAGAGGTCCCCTAGCAACTCGCATTTGGACTGGCCTTTCCTGAGGCCACCAGAGCGGGTCCCTGAGGTCCCCGTCGTAACTCGAGAAGACCTGCCGCAACTCGAGAAAATCCAGGAGGTTCTCCCCTCCAGGCGAGATGAGGCCCATTTCCGCTGAGGCGTCTCAAGGCTGATCACACCTCACCTCTGGAAGTTCGAAAGGGTCCTTCACACCCTTGGTGCAAATCAAGAAGTTCCCCGACCTAGCCGTCTCCACTCGAGAGGAATCACGAGGGTCCCGCCCACATCCAGAGGAGCCCCGTTTCCGCCTCGTAGCTCGAGATGAGGGATCCTTTCCCTGCTTCGTCGGGAAAGAGTTCCCGGCGTTCCCGTCGCATCTCAAGAGGAGGCCCTCTCAACAGGAACGGCGAGAGGAACTCCAGGGTCGTGCCACCATTCCAAGAGTCCCCCAGATGTCTCAGTCCATTCCAGAGGAACCTCTTTTCCTTTCACCGGCTCGTCTTTCACGCCGAGGATAGACTCACACCAAGGTGGCACGTGGCACAGCCCTGTGGGAAAGCCTCGTGGGAAAGCCTCGAGGGACAGCCTCGAGGGAAAGCCACAGATCCCGTGATCCACGTGACAGGAAGCGTGACACTACTGCTGCAGCTCGGGAGGAAAGCCCACGTGCATGCCCCCACTCGAGACGAGGCCTGACTCCCCTGGGGAGACTCAGAAGCACCCCAAGATCCATGGCAACACTGGAGAGGAATCCTCAGGTTCCGGCCCCGACTCCACACAAGGACTGAGGGCCCGGCATGGACGGGAGAGGAATCCCGAGAGGTCCCCTAGCAACTCGCATGGGGACTGCCCTTTCCTGAGGCCACCAGAGCGGGTCCCTGAGGTCCCCGTCGTAACTCGAGAAGACCTGCCGCAACTGGAGAAAATCCAGGAGGTTCTCCCCTCCAGGAGAGATGAGGCCCATTTCCGCTGAGGCGTCTCGAGGCTGATCACACCTCACCTCTGGAACTTCGAAAGGGTCCTTCACACCCTTGGTGCAAATCAAGAAGTTCCCCGACCTAGCCGTCTCCACTCGAGAGGAATCACGAGGGTCCCGCCCACATCCAGAGGAGCCCCGTTTCCGCCTCGTAGCTCGAGATGAGGGATCCTTTCCCTGCTTCGTCGGGAAAGAGTTCCCGGCGTTCCCGTCGCATCTCAAGAGGAGGCCCTCTCAACAGGAACGGCGAGAGGAACTCCAGGGTCGTGCCACCATTCCAAGAGTCCCCCAGATGTCTCAGTCCATTCCAGAGGAACCTCTTTTCCCTTCACCGGCTCGTCTTTCATGCCGAGGATCGACTCACACCAAGGTGGCACGTGGCACAGCCCTGTGGGAAAGCCTCGTGGGAAAGCCTCGAGGGACAGCCTCGAGGGAAAGCCACAGATCCCTTGATCCACGTGACAGGACGCGTGACACTACTGCTGCAGCTCGGGAGGAAAGCGCACGTGCATGCCCCCACTCGAGACGAGGCCTGACTCCCCTGGGGAGACTCAGAAGCACCCCAAGATCCATGGCAACACTGGAGAGGAATCCTCAGGTTCCGGCCCCGACTCCACACAAGGACTGAGGCCCCGGCATGGACGGGAGAGGAATCCCGAGAGGTCCCCTAGCAACTCGCATGGGGACTCGCCTTTCCTGAGGCCACCAGAGCGGGTCCCTGAGGTCCCCGTCGTAACTCGAGAAGACCTGCCGCAACTCGAGAAAATCCAGGAGGTTCTCCCCTCCAGGCGAGATGAGGCCCATTTCCGCTGAGGCGTCTCGAGGCTGATCACACCTCACCTCTGGAACTTCGAAAGGGTCCTTCACACCCTTGGTGCAAATCAAGAGGTTCCCCGACCTAGCCGTCTCCACTCGAGAGGAATCACGAGGGTCCCGCCCACATCCAGAGGAGCCCCGTTTCCGCCTCGTAGCTCGAGATGAGGGATCCTTTCCCTGCTTCGTCGGGAAAGAGTTCCCGGCGTTCCCGTCGCATCTCAAGAGGAGGCCCTCTCAACAGGAACGGCGAGAGGAACTCCAGGGTCGTGCCACCATTCCAAGAGTCCCCCAGATGTCTCAGTCCATTCCAGAGGAACCTCTTTTCCCTTCACCGGCTCGTCTTTCACGCCGAGGATCGACTCCCACCAAGGTGGCACGTGGCACAGCCCTGTGGGAAAGCCTCGTGGGAAAGCCTCGAGGGACAGCCTCGAGGGAAAGCCACAGATCCCTTGATCCACCTGACAGGAAGCGTGACACTACTGCTGCAGCTCGGGAGGAAAGCGCACGTGCAGGCCCCCACTCGAGACGAGGCCTGACTCCCCTGGGGAGACTCAGAAGCACCCCAAGATCCATGGCAACACTGGAGAGGAATCCTCAGGTTCCGGCCCCGACTCCACACAAGGACTGAGGCCCCGGCATGGACGGGAGAGGAATCCCGAGCGGTCCCCTAGCAACTCGCATGGGGACTGGCCTTTCCTGAGGCCACCAGAGCGGGTCCCTGAGGTCCCCGTCATAACTCGAGAAGACCTGCCGCAACTGGAGAAAATCCTGGAGGTTCTCCCCTCCAGGAGAGATGAGGCCCATTTCCGCTGAGGCGTCTCGAGGCTGATCACACCTCACCTCTGGAACTTCGAAAGGGTCCTTCACACCCTTGGTGCAAATCAAGAAGTTCCCCGACCTAGCCGTCTCCACTCGAGAGGAATCACGAGGGTCCCGCCCACGTCCAGAGGAGCCCCGTTTCCGCCTCGTAGCTCGAGATGAGGGATCCTTTCCCTGCTTCGTCGGGAAAGAGTTCCCGGCGTTCCCGTCGCATCTCAAGAGGAGGCCCTCTCAACAGTAACGGCGAGAGGAACTCCAGGGTCGTGCCACCATTCCAAGAGTCCCCCAGATGTCTCAGTCCATTCCAGAGGAACCTCTTTTCCCTTCACCGGCTCGTCTTTCACGCCGAGGATCGAATCACACCAAGGTGGCACGTGGCACAGCCCTGTGGGAAAGCCTCGTGGGAAAGCCTCGAGGGACAGCCTCGAGGGAAAGCCACAGATCCCTTGATCCACGTGACAGGAAGCGTGACACTACTGCTGCAGCTCGGGAGGAAAGCGCACGTGCAGGCCCCCACTCGAGACGAGGCCTGACTCCCCTGGGGAGACTCAGAAGCACCCCAAGATCCATGGCAACACTGGAGAATAATCCTCAGGTTCCGGCCCCGACTCCACACAAGGACTGAGGGCCCGGCATGGACGGGAGAGGAATCCCGAGAGGTCCCCTAGCAACTCGCATTTGGACTGGCCTTTCCTGAGGCCACCAGAGCGGGTCCCTGAGGTCCCCGTCGTAACTCAAGAAGACCTGCCGCAACTCGAGAAAATCCAGGAGGTTCTCCCCTCCAGGCGAGATGAGGCCCATTTCCGCTGAGGCGTCTCAAGGCTGATCACACCTCACCTCTGGAAGTTCGAAAGGGTCCTTCACACCCTTGGTGCAAATCCAGAAGTTCCCCGACCTAGCCGTCTCCACTCGAGAGGAATCACGAGGGTCCCGCCCACATCCAGAGGAGCCCCGTTTCCGCCTCGTAGCTCGAGATGAGGGATCCTTTCCCTGCTTCGTCGGGAAAGAGTTCCCGGCGTTCCCGTCGCATCTCAAGAGGAGGCCCTCTCAACAGGAACGGCGAGAGGAACTCCAGGGTCGTGCCACCATTCCAAGAGTCCCCCAGATGTCTCAGTCCATTCCAGAGGAACCTCTTTTCCCTTCACCGGCTCGTCTTTCACGCCGAGGATCGACTCCCACCAAGGTGGCACGTGGCACAGCCCTGTGGGAAAGCCTCGTGGGAAAGCCTCGAGGGACAGCCTCGAGGGAAAGCCGCAGATCCCTTGATCCACGTGACAGGAAGCGTGACACTACTGCTGCAGCTCGGGAGGAAAGCGCACGTGCAGGCCCCCACTCGAGACGAGGCCTGACTCCCCTGGGGAGACTCAGAAGCACCCCAAGATCCATGGCAACACTGGAGAGGAATCCTCAGGTTCCGGCCCCGACTCCACACAAGGACTGAGGCCCCGGCATGGACGGGAGAGGAATCCCGAGAGATCCCCTAGCAACTCGCATGGGGACTGGCCTTTCCTGAGGCCACCAGAGCGGGTCCCTGAGGTCCCCGTCATAACTCGAGAAGACCTGCCGCAACTGGAGAAAATCCTGGAGGTTCTCCCCTCCAGGAGAGATGAGGCCCATTTCCGCTGAGGCGTCTCGAGGCTGATCACACCTCACCTCTGGAACTTCGAAAGGGTCCTTCACACCCTTGGTGCAAATCAAGAAGTTCCCCGACCTAGCCGTCTCCACTCGAGAGGAATCACGAGGGTCCCGCCCACGTCCAGAGGAGCCCCGTTTCCGCCTCGTAGCTCGAGATGAGGGATCCTTTCCCTGCTTCGTCGGGAAAGAGTTCCCGGCGTTCCCGTCGCATCTCAAGAGGAGGCCCTCTCAACAGGAACGGCGAGAGGAACTCCAGGGTCGTGCCACCATTCCAAGAGTCCCCCAGATGTCTCAGTCCATTCCAGAGGAACCTCTTTTCCCTTCACCGGCTCGTCTTTCACGCCGAGGATCGAATCACACCAAGGTGGCACGTGGCACAGCCCTGTGGGAAAGCCTCGTGGGAAAGCCTCGAGGGACAGCCTCGAGGGAAAGCCACAGATCCCTTGATCCACGTGACAGGAAGCGTGACACTACTGCTGCAGCTCGGGAGGAAAGCGCACGTGCAGGCCCCCACTCGAGACGAGGCCTGACTCCCCTGGGGAGACTCAGAAGCACCCCAAGATCCATGGCAACACTGGAGAATAATCCTCAGGTTCCGGCCCCGACTCCACACAAGGACTGAGGGCCCGGCATGGACGGGAGAGGAATCCCGAGAGGTCCCCTAGCAACTCGCATTTGGACTGGCCTTTCCTGAGGCCACCAGAGCGGGTCCCTGAGGTCCCCGTCGTAACTCAAGAAGACCTGCCGCAACTCGAGAAAATCCAGGAGGTTCTCCCCTCCAGGCGAGATGAGGCCCATTTCCGCTGAGGCGTCTCAAGGCTGATCACACCTCACCTCTGGAAGTTCGAAAGGGTCCTTCACACCCTTGGTGCAAATCCAGAAGTTCCCCGACCTAGCCGTCTCCACTCGAGAGGAATCACGAGGGTCCCGCCCACATCCAGAGGAGCCCCGTTTCCGCCTCGTAGCTCGAGATGAGGGATCCTTTCCCTGCTTCGTCGGGAAAGAGTTCCCGGCGTTCCCGTCGCATCTCAAGAGGAGGCCCTCTCAACAGGAACGGCGAGAGGAACTCCAGGGTCGTGCCACCATTCCAAGAGTCCCCCAGATGTCTCAGTCCATTCCAGAGGAACCTCTTTTCCTTTCACCGGCTCGTCTTTCACGCCGAGGATAGACTCACACCAAGGTGGCACGTGGCACAGCCCTGTGGGAAAGCCTCGTGGGAAAGCCTCGAGGGACAGCCTCGAGGGAAAGCCACAGATCCCGTGATCCACGTGACAGGAAGCGTGACACTACTGCTGCAGCTCGGGAGGAAAGCCCACGTGCATGCCCCCACTCGAGACGAGGCCTGACTCCCCTGGGGAGACTCAGAAGCACCCCAAGATCCATGGCAACACTGGAGAGGAATCCTCAGGTTCCGGCCCCGACTCCACACAAGGACTGAGGGCCCGGCATGGACGGGAGAGGAATCCCGAGAGGTCCCCTAGCAACTCGCATGGGGACTGCCCTTTCCTGAGGCCACCAGAGCGGGTCCCTGAGGTCCCCGTCGTAACTCGAGAAGACCTGCCGCAACTGGAGAAAATCCAGGAGGTTCTCCCCTCCAGGAGAGATGAGGCCCATTTCCACTGAGGCGTCTCGAGGCTGATCACACCTCACCTCTGGAACTTCGAAAGGGTCCTTCACACCCTTGGTGCAAATCAAGAAGTTCCCCGACCTAGCCGTCTCCACTCGAGAGGAATCACGAGGGTCCCGCCCACATCCAGAGGAGCCCCGTTTCCGCCTCGTAGCTCGAGATGAGGGATCCTTTCCGTGCTTCGTCGGGAAAGAGTTCCCGGCGTTCCCGTCGCATCTCAAGAGGAGGCCCTCTCAACAGGAACGGCGAGAGGAACTCCAGGGTCGTGCCACCATTCCAAGAGTCCCCCAGATGTCTCAGTCCATTCCAGAGGAACCTCTTTTCCCTTCACCGGCTCGTCTTTCATGCCGAGGATCGACTCACACCAAGGTGGCACGTGGCACAGCCCTGTGGGAAAGCCTCGTGGGAAAGCCTCGAGGGACAGCCTCGAGGGAAAGCCACAGATCCCTTGATCCACCTGACAGGAAGCGTGACACTACTGCTGCAGCTCGGGAGGAAAGCGCACGTGCATGCCCCCACTCGAGACGAGGCCTGACTCCCCTGGGGAGACTCAGAAGCACCCCAAGATCCATGGCAACACTGGAGAGGAATCCTCAGGTTCCGGCCCCGACTCCACACAAGGACTGAGGCCCCGGCATGGACGGGAGAGGAATCCCGAGAGGTCCCCTAGCAACTCGCATGGGGACTCGCCTTTCCTGAGGCCACCAGAGCGGGTCCCTGAGGTCCCCGTCGTAACTCGAGAAGACCTGCTGCAACTGGAGAAAATACAGGAGGTTCTCCCCTCCAGGCGAGATGAGGCCCATTTCCGCTGAGGCGTCTCGAGGCTGATCACACCTCACCTCTGGAACTTCGAAAGGGTCCTTCACACCCTTGGTGCAAATCAAGAAGTTCCCCGACCTAGCCGTCTCCACTCGAGAGGAATCACGAGGGTCCCGCCCACATCCAGAGGAGCCCCGTTTCCGCCTCGTAGCTCGAGATGAGGGATCCTTTCCGTGCTTCGTCGGGAAAGAGTTCCCGGCGTTCCCGTCGCATCTCAAGAGGAGGCCCTCTCAACAGGAACGGCGAGAGGAACTCCAGGGTCGTGCCACCATTCCAAGAGTCCCCCAGATGTCTCAGTCCATTCCAGAGGAACCTCTTTTCCCTTCACCGGCTCGTCTTTCACTCCGAGGATAGACTCACACCAAGGTGGCACGTGGCACAGCCCTGTGGGAAAGCCTCGTGGGAAAGCCTCGAGGGACAGCCTCGAGGGAAAGCCACAGATCCCTTGATCCACGTGACAGGAAGCGTGACACTACTGCTGCAGCTCGGGAGGAAAGCGCACGTGCATGCCCCCACTCGAGACGAGGCCTGACTCCCCTGGGGAGACTCAGAAGCACCCCAAGATCCATGGCAACACTGGAGAGGAATCCTCAGGTTCCGGCCCCGACTCCACACAAGGACTGAGGCCCCGGCATGGACGGGAGAGGAATCCCGAGAGGTCCCCTAGCAACTCGCATGGGGACTGGCCTTTCCTGAGGCCACCAGAGCGGGTCCCTGAGGTCCCCGTCGTAACTCGAGAAGACCTGCCGCAACTCGAGAAAATCCAGGAGGTTCTCCCCTCCAGGCGAGATGAGGTCCATTTCCGCTGAGGCGTCTCGAGGCTGATCACACCTCACCTCTGGAACTTCGAAAGGGTCCTTCACACCCTTGGTGCAAATCAAGAAGTTCCCCGACCTAGCCGTCTCCACTCGAGAGGAATCACGAGGGTCCCGCCCACATCCAGAGGAGCCCCGTTTCCGCCTCGTAGCTCGAGATGAGGGATCCTTTCCCGGCTTCGTCGGGAAAGAGTTCCCGGCTTTCCCGTCGCATCTCAAGACGAGGCCCTCTCAACAGGAACGGCGAGAGGAACTCCAGGGTCGTGCCACCATTCCAAGAGTCCCCCAGATGTCTCAGTCCATTCCAGAGGAACCTCTTTTCCCTTCACCGGCTCGTCTTTCATGCCGAGGATCGACTCACACCAAGGTGGCACGTGGCACAGCCCTGTGGGAAAGCCTCGTGGGAAAGCCTCGAGGGACAGCCTCGAGGGAAAGCCACAGATCCCTTGATCCACCTGACAGGAAGCGTGACACTACTGCTGCAGCTCGGGAGGAAAGCGCACGTGCATGCCCCCACTCGAGACGAGGCCTGACTCCCCTGGGGAGACTCAGAAGCACCCCAAGATCCATGGCAACACTGGAGAGGAATCCTCAGGTTCCGGCCCCGACTCCACACAAGGACTGAGGCCCCGGCATGGACGGGAGAGGAATCCCGAGAGGTCCCCTAGCAACTCGCATGGGGACTGGCCTTTCCTGAGGCCACCAGAGCGGGTCCCTGAGGTCCCCGTCGTAACTCGAGAAGACCTGCCGCAACTCGAGAAAATCCAGGAGGTTCTCCCCTCCAGGCGAGATGAGGCCCATTTCCGCTGAGGCGTCTCGAGGCTGATCACACCTCACCTCTGGAACTTCGAAAGGGTCCTTCACACCCTTGGTGCAAATCAAGAAGTTCCCCGACGTAGCCGTCTCCACTCGAGAGGAATCACGAGGGTCCCGCCCACATCCAGAGGAGCCCCGTTTCCGCCTCGTAGCTCGAGATGAGGGATCCTTTCCCGGCTTCGTCGGGAAAGAGTTCCCGGCTTTCCCGTCGCATCTCAAGAGGAGGCCCTCTCAACAGGAACGGCGAGAGGAACTCCAGGGTCGTGCCACCATTCCAAGAGTCCCCCAGATGTCTCAGTCCATTCCAGAGGAACCTCTTTTCCCTTCACCGGCTCGTCTTTCACGCCGAGGATCGACTCACACCAAGGTGGCACGTGGCACAGCCCTGTGGGAAAGCCTCGTGGGAAAGCCTCGAGGGACAGCCTCGAGGGAAAGCCACAGATCCCTTGATCCACCTGACAGGAAGCGTGACACTACTGCTGCAGCTCGGGAGGAAAGCGCACGTGCATGCCCCCACTCGAGACGAGGCCTGACTCCCCTGGGGAGACTCAGAAGCACCCCAAGATCCATGGCAACACTGGAGAGGAATCCTCAGGTTCCGGCCCCGACTCCACACAAGGACTGAGGCCCCGGCATGGACGGGAGAGGAATCCCGAGAGGTCCCCTAGCAACTCGCATGGGGACTCGCCTTTCCTGAGGCCACCAGAGCGGGTCCCTGAGGTCCCCGTCGTAACTCGAGAAGACCTGCTGCAACTGGAGAAAATACAGGAGGTTCTCCCCTCCAGGCGAGATGAGGCCCATTTCCGCTGAGGCGTCTCGAGGCTGATCACACCTCACCTCTGGAACTTCGAAAGGGTCCTTCACACCCTTGGTGCAAATCAAGAAGTTCCCCGACCTAGCCGTCTCCACTCGAGAGGAATCACGAGGGTCCCGCCCACATCCAGAGGAGCCCCGTTTCCGCCTCGTAGCTCGAGATGAGGGATCCTTTCCGTGCTTCGTCGGGAAAGAGTTCCCGGCGTTCCCGTCGCATCTCAAGAGGAGGCCCTCTCAACAGGAACGGCGAGAGGAACTCCAGGGTCGTGCCACCATTCCAAGAGTCCCCCAGATGTCTCAGTCCATTCCAGAGGAACCTCTTTTCCCTTCACCGGCTCGTCTTTCACTCCGAGGATAGACTCACACCAAGGTGGCACGTGGCACAGCCCTGTGGGAAAGCCTCGTGGGAAAGCCTCGAGGGACAGCCTCGAGGGAAAGCCACAGATCCCTTGATCCACGTGACAGGAAGCGTGACACTACTGCTGCAGCTCGGGAGGAAAGCGCACGTGCATGCCCCCACTCGAGACGAGGCCTGACTCCCCTGGGGAGACTCAGAAGCACCCCAAGATCCATGGCAACACTGGAGAGGAATCCTCAGGTTCCGGCCCCGACTCCACACAAGGACTGAGGCCCCGGCATGGACGGGAGAGGAATCCCGAGAGGTCCCCTAGCAACTCGCATGGGGACTGGCCTTTCCTGAGGCCACCAGAGCGGGTCCCTGAGGTCCCCGTCGTAACTCGAGAAGACCTGCCGCAACTCGAGAAAATCCAGGAGGTTCTCCCCTCCAGGCGAGATGAGGCCCATTTCCGCTGAGGCGTCTCGAGGCTGATCACACCTCACCTCTGGAACTTCGAAAGGGTCCTTCACACCCTTGGTGCAAATCAAGAAGTTCCCCGACCTAGCCGTCTCCACTCGAGAGGAATCACGAGAGTCCCGCCCACATCCAGAGGAGCCCCGTTTCCGCCTCGTAGCTCGAGATGAGGGATCCTTTCCCTGCTTCGTCGGGAAAGAATTCCCGGCGTTCCCGTCGCATCTCAAGAGGAGGCCCTCTCAACAGGAACGGCGAGAGGAACTCCAGGGTCGTGCCACCATTCCAAGAGTCCCCCAGATATCTCAGTCCATTCCAGAGGAACCTCTTTTCCCTTCACCGGCTCGTCTTTCACGCCGAGGATAGACTCACACCAAGGTGGCACGTGGCACAGCCCTGTGGGAAAGCCTCGTGGGAAAGCCTCGAGGGACAGCCTCGAGGGAAAGCCACAGATCCCTTGATCCACGTGACAGGAAGCGTGACACTACTGCTGCAGCTCGGGAGGAAAGCGCACGTGCAGGCCCCCACTCGAGACGAGGCCTGACTCCCCTGGGGAGACTCAGAATCACCCCAAGATCCATGGCAACACTGGAGAGGAATCCTCAGGTTCCGGCGCCGACTCCACACAAGGACTGAGGCCCCGGCATGGACGGGAGAGGAATCCCGAGAGGTCCCCTAGCAAATCGCATGGGGACTGGCCTTTCCTGAGGCCACCAGAGCGGGTCCCTGAGGTCCCCGTCGTAACTCGAGAAGACCTGCCGCAACTCGAGAAAATCCAGGAGGTTTCTCCCTCCAGGAGAGATGAGGGCCCATTTCCGCTGAGGCGTCTCGAGGCTGATCACACCTCACCTCTGGAACTTCGAAAGGGTCCTTCACACCCTTGGTGCAAATCAAGAAGTTCCCCGACCTAGCCGTCTCCACTCGAGAGGAATCACGAGGGTCCCGCCCACATCCAGAGGAGCCCCGTTTCCGCCTCGTAGCTCGAGATGAGGGATCCTTTCCCGGCTTCGTCGGGAAAGAGTTCCCGGCGTTCCCGTGGCATCTCAAGAGGAGGCCCTCTCAACAGGAACGGCGAGAGGAACTCCAGGGTCGTGCCACCGTTCCAAGAGTCCCCCAGATGTCTCAGTCCATTCCAGAGGAACCTCTTTTCCCTTCATCCGCTCGTCTTTCACGCCGAGGATCGACTCACACCAAGGTGGCACGTGGCACAGCCCTGTGGGAAAGCCTCGTGGGAAAGCCTCGAGGGACAGCCTCGAGGGAAAGCCACAGATCCCTTGATCCATGTGACAGGAAGCGTGACACTACTGCTGCAGCTCGGGAGGAAAGCGAACGTGCATGCCCCCACTCGAGACGAGGCCTGACTCCCGTGGGGAGACTCAGAAGCACCCCAAGATCCATGGCAACACTGGAGAGGAATCCTCAGGTTCCGGCCCCGACTCCACACAAGGACTGAGGCCCCGGCATGGACGGGAGAGGAATCCCGAGTGGTCCCCTAGCAGCTCGCATGGGGACTGGCCTTTCCTGAGGCCACCAGAGCGGGTCCCTGTGGTCCCCGTCGTAACTCGAGAAGACCTGCCGCAACTCGAGAAAATCCAGGAGGTTCTCCCCTCCAGGCGAGATGAGGCCCATTTCCGCTGAGGCGCCTCGAGGCTGATCACACCTCACCTCTGGAACTTCGAAAGGGTCCTTCACACCCTTGGTGCAAATCAAGAAGTTCCCCGACCTAGCCGTCTCCACTCGAGAGGAATCACGAGGGTCCCGCCCACATCCAGAGGAGCCCCGTTTCCGCCTCGTAGCTCGAGATGAGGGATCCTTTCCGTGCTTCGTCGGGAAAGAGTTCCCGGCGTTCCCGTCGCATCTCAAGAGGAGGCCCTCTCAACAGAACGGCGAGAGGGACTCCAGGGTCGTGCCACCATTCCAAGAGTCCCCCAGATGTCTCAGTCCATTCCAGAGGAACCTCTTTTCCCTTCACCGGCTCGTCTTTCACGCCGAGGATAGACACACACCAAGGTGGCTCGTGGCACAGCCCTGTGGGAAAGCCTCGTGGGAAAGCCTCGAGGGACAGCCTCGAGGGAAAGCCACAGATCCCTTGATCCACGTGACAGGAAGCGTGACACTACTGCTGCAGCTCGGGAGGAAAGCGCACGTGCAGCCCCCCACTCGAGACGAGGCCTGACTCCCCTGGGGAGACTCAGAAGCACCCCAAGATCCATGGCAACACTGGAGAGGAATCCGCAGGTTCCGGCCCCGACTCCACACAAGGACTGAGGCCCCGGCATGGACGGGAGAGGAATCCCGAGAGGTCCCCTAGCAACTCGCATGGGGACTGGCCTTTCCTGAGGCCACCAGAGCGGGTCCCTGAGGTCCCCGTCGTAACTCGAGAAGACCTGCCGCAACTCGAGAAAATCCAGGAGGTTCTCCCCTCCAGGCGAGATGAGGCCCATTTCCGCTGAGGCGTCTCGAGGCTGATCACACCTCACCTCTGGAACTTCGAAAGGGTCCTTCACACCCTTGGTGCAAATCAAGAAGTTCCCCGACCTAGCCGTCTCCACTCGAGAGGAATCACGAGGGTCCCGCCCACATCCAGAGGAGCCCCGTTTCCGCCTCGTAGCTCGAGATGAGGGATCCTTTCCCTGCTTCGTCGGGAAAGAGTTCCCGGCTTTCCCGTCGCATCTCAAGAGGAGGCCCTCTCAACAGGAACGGCGAGAGGAACTCCAGGGTCGTGCCACCATTCCAAGAGTCCCCCAGATGTCTCAGTCCATTCCAGAGGAACCTCTTTTCCCTTCACCGGCTCGTCTTTCATGCCGAGGATCGACTCACACCAAGGTGGCACGTGGCACAGCCCTGTGGGAAAGCCTCGTGGGAAAGCCTCGAGGGACAGCCTCGAGGGAAAGCCACAGATCCCTTGATCCACCTGACAGGAAGCGTGACACTACTGCTGCAGCTCGGGAGGAAAGCGCACGTGCATGCCCCCACTCGAGACGAGGCCTGACTCCCCTGGGGAGACTCAGAAGCACCCCAAGATCCATGGCAACACTGGAGAGGAATCCTCAGGTTCCGGCCCCGACTCCACACAAGGACTGAGGCCCCGGCATGGACGGGAGAGGAATCCCGAGAGGTCCCCTAGCAACTCGCATGGGGACTCGCCTTTCCTGAGGCCACCAGAGCGGGTCCCTGAGGTCCCCGTCGTAACTCGAGAAGACCTGCCGCAACTGGAGAAAATCCAGGAGGTTCTCCCCTCCAGGCGAGATGAGGCCCATTTCCGCTGAGGCGTCTCGAGGCTGATCACACCTCACCTCTGGAACTTCGAAAGGGTCCTTCACACCCTTGGTGCAAATCAAGAAGTTCCCCGACCTAGCCGTCTCCACTCGAGAGGAATCACGAGGGTCCCGCCCACATCCAGAGGAGCCCCGTTTCCGCCTCGTAGCTCGAGATGAGGGATCCTTTCCGTGCTTCGTCGGGAAAGAGTTCCCGGCGTTCCCGTCGCATCTCAAGAGGAGGCCCTCTCAACAGGAACGGCGAGAGGAACTCCAGGGTCGTGCCACCATTCCAAGAGTCCCCCAGATGTCTCAGTCCATTCCAGAGGAACCTCTTTTCCCTTCACCGGCTCGTCTTTCACTCCGAGGATAGACTCACACCAAGGTGGCACGTGGCACAGCCCTGTGGGAAAGCCTCGTGGGAAAGCCTCGAGGGACAGCCTCGAGGGAAAGCCACAGATCCCTTGATCCACGTGACAGGAAGCGTGACACTACTGCTGCAGCTCGGGAGGAAAGCGCACGTGCATGCCCCCACTCGAGACGAGGCCTGACTCCCCTGGGGAGACTCAGAAGCACCCCAAGATCCATGGCAACACTGGAGAGGAATCCTCAGGTTCCGGCCCTGACTCCACACAAGGACTGAGGCCCCGGCATGGACGGGAGAGGAATCCCGAGAGGTCCCCTAGCAACTCGCATGGGGACTGGCCTTTCCTGAGGCCACCAGAGCGGGTCCCTGAGGTCCCCGTCGTAACTCGAGAAGACCTGCCGCAACTCGAGAAAATCCAGGAGGTTCTCCCCTCCAGGCGAGATGAGGCCCATTTCCGCTGAGGCGTCTCGAGGCTGATCACACCTCACCTCTGGAACTTCGAAAGGGTCCTTCACACCCTTGGTGCAAATCAAGAAGTTCCCCGACCTAGCCGTCTCCACTCGAGAGGAATCACGAGGGTCCCGCCCACATCCAGAGGAGCCCCGTTTCCGCCTCGTAGCTCGAGATGAGGGATCCTTTCCCGGCTTCGTCGGGAAAGAGTTCCCGGCTTTCCCGTCGCATCTCAAGACGAGGCCCTCTCAACAGGAACGGCGAGAGGAACTCCAGGGTCGTGCCACCATTCCAAGAGTCCCCCAGATGTCTCAGTCCATTCCAGAGGAACCTCTTTTCCCTTCACCGGCTCGTCTTTCACGCCGAGGATAGACTCACACCAAGGTGGCACGTGGCACAGCCCTGTGGGAAAGCCTCGTGGGAAAGCCTCGAGGGACAGCCTCGAGGGAAAGCCACAGATCCCTTGATCCACGTGACAGGAAGCGTGACACTACTGCTGCAGCTCGGGAGGAAAGCGCACGTGCAGGCCCCCACTCGAGACGAGGCCTGACTCCCCTGGGGAGACTCAGAATCACCCCAAGATCCATGGCAACACTGGAGAGGAATCCTCAGGTTCCGGCGCCGACTCCACACAAGGACTGAGGCCCCGGCATGGACGGGAGAGGAATCCCGAGAGGTCCCCTAGCAAATCGCATGGGGACTGGCCTTTCCTGAGGCCACCAGAGCGGGTCCCTGAGGTCCCCGTCGTAACTCGAGAAGACCTGCCGCAACTCGAGAAAATCCAGGAGGTTCTCCCTCCAGGAGAGATGAGGCCCATTTCCGCTGAGGCGTCTCGAGGCTGATCACACCTCACCTCTGGAACTTCGAAAGGGTCCTTCACACCCTTGGTGCAAATCAAGAAGTTCCCCGACCTAGCCGTCTCCACTCGAGAGGAATCACGAGGGTCCCGCCCACATCCAGAGGAGCCCCGTTTCCGCCTCGTAGCTCGAGATGAGGGATCCTTTCCCTGCTTCGTCGGGAAAGAGTTCCCGGCGTTCCCGTGGCATCTCAAGAGGAGGCCCTCTCAACAGGAACGGCGAGAGGAACTCCAGGGTCGTGCCACCGTTCCAAGAGTCCCCCAGATGTCTCAGTCCATTCCAGAGGAACCTCTTTTCCCTTCATCCGCTCGTCTTTCACGCCGAGGATCGACTCACACCAAGGTGGCACGTGGCACAGCCCTGTGGGAAAGCCTCGTGGGAAAGCCTCGAGGGACAGCCTCGAGGGAAAGCCACAGATCCCTTGATCCATGTGACAGGAAGCGTGACACTACTGCTGCAGCTCGGGAGGAAAGCGAACGTGCATGCCCCCACTCGAGACGAGGCCTGACTCCCGTGGGGAGACTCAGAAGCACCCCAAGATCCATGGCAACACTGGAGAGGAATCCTCAGGTTCCGGCCCCGACTTCACGGAAGGACTGAGGCCCCGGCATGGACGGGAGAGGAATCCCGAGTGGTCCCCTAGCAGCTCGCATGGGGACTGGCCTTTCCTGAGGCCACCAGAGCGGGTCCCTGTGGTCCCCGTCGTAACTCGAGAAGACCTGCCGCAACTCGAGAAAATCCAGGAGGTTCTCCCCTCCAGGCGAGATGAGGCCCATTTCCGCTGAGGCGTCTCGAGGCTGATCACACCTCACCTCTGGAACTTCGAAAGGGTCCTTCACACCCTTGGTGCAAATCAAGAAGTTCCCCGACCTAGCCGTCTCCACTCGAGAGGAATCACGAGGGTCCCGCCCACATCCAGAGGAGCCCCGTTTCCGCCTCGTAGCTCGAGATGAGGGATCCTTTCCCTGCTTCGTCGGGAAAGAGTTCCCGGCGTTCCCGTCGCATCTCAAGAGGAGGCCCTCTCAACAGAACGGCGAGAGGGACTCCAGGGTCGTGCCACCATTCCAAGAGTCCCCCAGATGTCTCAGTCCATTCCAGAGGAACCTCTTTTCCCTTCACCGGCTCGTCTTTCACGCCGAGGATAGACACACACCAAGGTGGCTCGTGACACAGCCCTGTGGGAAAGCCTCGTGGGAAAGCCTCGAGGGACAGCCTCGAGGGAAAGCCACAGATCCCTTGATCCACGTGACAGGAAGCGTGACACTACTGCTGCAGCTCGGGAGGAAAGCGCACGTGCAGCCCCCCACTCGAGACGAGGCCTGACTCCCCTGGGGAGACTCAGAAGCACCCCAAGATCCATGGCAACACTGGAGAGGAATCCTCAGGTTCCGGCCCCGACTCCACACAAGGACTGAGGCCCCGGCATGGATGGGAGAGGAATCCCGAGAGGTCCCCTAGCAACTCGCATGGGGACTGGCCTTTCCTGAGGCCACCAGAGCGGGTCCCTGAGGTCCCCATCGTAACTCGAGAAGACTTGCCGCAACTCGAGAAAATCCAGGAGGTTCTCCCCTCCAGGCGAGATGAGGCCCATTTCCGCTGAGGCGTCTCGAGGCTGATCACACCTCACCTCTGGAACTTCGAAAGGGTCCTTCACACCCTTGGTGCAAATCAAGAAGTTCCCCGACCTAGCCGTCTCCACTCGAGAGGAATCACGAGGGTCCCGCCCACATCCAGAGGAGCCCCGTTTCCGCCTCGTAGCTCGAGATGAGGGATCCTTTCCCGGCTTCGTCGGGAAAGAGTTCCCGGCTTTCCCGTCGCATCTCAAGAGGAGGCCCTCTCAACAGGAACGGCGAGAGGAACTCCAGGGTCGTGCCACCATTCCAAGAGTCCCCCAGATGTCTCAGTCCATTCCAGAGGAACCTCTTTTCCCTTCACCGGCTCGTCTTTCACGCCGAGGATCGACTCACACCAAGGTGGCACGTGGCACAGCCCTGTGGGAAAGCCTCGTGGGAAAGCCTCGAGGGACAGCCTCGAGGGAAAGCCACAGATCCCTTGATCCACCTGACAGGAAGCGTGACACTACTGCTGCAGCTCGGGAGGAAAGCGCACGTGCATGCCCCCACTCGAGACGAGGCCTGACTCCCCTGGGGAGACTCAGAAGCACCCCAAGATCCATGGCAACACTGGAGAGGAATCCTCAGGTTCCGGCCCCGACTCCACACAAGGACTGAGGCCCCGGCATGGACGGGAGAGGAATCCCGAGAGGTCCCCTAGCAACTCGCATGGGGACTGGCCTTTCCTGAGGCCACCAGAGCGGGTCCCTGAGGTCCCCGTCGTAACTCGAGAAGACCTGCCGCAACTCGAGAAAATCCAGGAGGTTCTCCCCTCCAGGCGAGATGAGGCCCATTTCCGCTGAGGCGTCTCGAGGCTGATCACACCTCACCTCTGGAACTTCGAAAGGGTCCTTCACACCCTTGGTGCAAATCAAGAAGTTCCCCGACCTAGCCGTCTCCACTCGAGAGGAATCACGAGGGTCCCGCCCACATCCAGAGGAGCCCCGTTTCCGCCTCGTAGCTCGAGATGAGGGATCCTTTCCCTGCTTCGTCGGGAAAGAGTTCCCGGCGTTCCCTTCGCATCTCAAGAGGAGGCCCTCTCAACAGGAACGGCGAGAGGCACTCCAGGGTCGTGCCACCATTCCAAGAGTCCCCCAGATGTCTCAGTCCATTCCAGAGGAACCTCTTTTCCCTTCACCGGCTCGTCTTTCACGCCGCGGATCGACTCACACCAAGGTGGCACGTGGCACAGCCCTGTGGGAAAGCCTCGTGGGAAAGCCTCGAGGGACAGCCTCGAGGGAAAGCCACAGATCCCTTGATCCACGTGACAGGAAGCGTGACACTACTGCTGCAGCTCGGGAGGAAAGCGCACGTGCAGGCCCCCACTCGAGACGAGGCCTGACTCCCCTGGGGAGACTCAGAAGCACCCCAAGATCCATGGCAACACTGGAGAGGAATCCTCAGGTTCCGGCCCTGACTCCACACAAGGACTGAGGCCCCGGCATGGACGGGAGAGGAATCCCGAGAGGTCCCCTAGCAACTCGCATGGGGACTGGCCTTTCCTGAGGCCACCAGAGCGGGTCCCTGAGGTCCCCGTCGTAACTCGAGAAGACCTGCCGCAACTCGAGAAAATCCAGGAGGTTCTCCCCTCCAGGCGAGATGAGGCCCATTTCCGCTGAGGCGTCTCGAGGCTGATCACACCTCACCTCTGGAACTTCGAAAGGGTCCTTCACACCCTTGGTGCAAATCAAGAAGTTCCCCGACCTACCCGTCTCCACTCGAGAGGAATCACGAGGGTCCCGCCCACATCCAGAGGAGCCCCGTTTCCGCCTCGTAGCTCGAGATGAGGGATCCTTTCCCTGCTTCGTCGGGAAAGAGTTCCCGGCGTTCCCGTCGCATCTCAAGAGGAGGCCCTCTCAACAGGAATGGCGAGAGGAACTCCAGGGTCGTGCCACCATTCCAAGAGTCCCCCAGATGTCTCAGTCCATTCCAGAGGAACCTCTTTTCCCTTCACCGGCTCGTCTTTCACGCCGAGGATCGACTCCCACCAAGGTGGCACGTGGCACAGCCCTGTGGGAAAGCCTCGTGGGAAAGCCTCGAGGGACAGCCTCGAGGGAAAGCCACAGATCCCTTGATCCACGTGACAGGAAGCGTGACACTACTGCTGCAGCTCGGGAGGAAAGCGCACGTGCAGGCCCCCACTCGAGACGAGGCCTGACTCCCCTGGGGAGACTCAGAAGCACCCCAAGATCCATGGCAACACTGGAGAGGAATCCTCAGGTTCCGGCCCCGACTCCACACAAGGACTGAGGCCCCGGCATGGACGGGAGAGGAATCCCGAGAGGTCCCCTAGCAACTCGCATGGGGACTGGCCTTTCCTGAGGCCACCAGAGCGGGTCCCTGAGGTCCCCGTCATAACTCGAGAAGACCTGCCGCAACTGGAGAAAATCCAGGAGGTTCTCCCCTCCAGGAGAGATGAGGCCCATTTCCTCTGAGGCGTCTCGAGGCTGATCACACCTCACCTCTGGAACTTCGAAAGGGTCCTTCACACCCTTGGTGCAAATCAAGAAGTTCCCCGACCTAGCCGTCTCCACTCGAGAGGAATCACGAGGGTCCCGCCCACGACCAGAGGAGCCCCGTTTCCGCCTCGTAGCTCGAGATGAGGGATCCTTTCACTGCTTCGTCGGGAAAGAGTTCCCGGCGTTTTCGTCGCATCTCAAGAGGAGGCCCTCTCAACAGGAACGGCGAGAGGAACTCCAGGGTCGTGCCACCATTCCAAGAGTCCCCCAGATGTCTCAGTCCATTCCAGAGGAACCTCTTTTCCCTTCACCGGCTCGTCTTTCACGCCGAGGATCGACTCACACCAAGGTGGCACGTGGCACAGCCCTGTGGGAAAGCCTCGTGGGAAAGCCTCGAGGGACAGCCTCGAGGGAAAGCCACAGATCCCTTGATCCACGTGACAGGAAGCGTGACACTACTGCTGCAGCTCGGGAGGAAAGCGCACGTGCATGCCCCCACGCGAGACGAGGCCTGACTCCCCTGGGGAGACTCAGAAGCACCCCAAGATCCATGGCAACACTGGAGAGGAATCCTCAGGTTCCGGCCCCGACTCCACACAAGGACTGAGGCCCCGGCATGGACGGGAGAGGAATCCCGAGAGGTCCCCTAGCAACTCGCATGGGGACTGGCCTTTCCTGAGGCCAACAGAGCGGGTCCCTGAGGTCCCCGTCGTAACTCGAGAAGACCTGCCGCAACTGGAGAAAATCCAGGAGGTTCTCCCCTCCAGGCGAGATGAGGCCCATTTCCGCTGAGGCGTCTCGAGGCTGATCACACCTCACCTCTGGAACTTCGAAAGGGTCCTTCACACCCTTGGTGCAAATCAAGAAGTTCCCCGACCTAGCCGTCTACACTCGAGAGGAATCACGAGAGTCCCGCCCACATCCAGAGGAGCCCCGTTTCCGCCTCGTAGCTCGAGATGAGGGATCCTTTCCCTGCTTCGTCGGGAAAGAATTCCCGGCGTTCCCGTCGCATCTCAAGAGGAGGCCCTCTCAACAGGAACGGCGAGAGGAACTCCAGGGTCGTGCCACCATTCCAAGAGTCCCCCAGATGTCTCAGTCCATTCCAGAGGAACCTCTTTTCCCTTCACCGGCTCGTCTTTCACGCCGAGGATCGACTCACACCAAGGTGGCACGTGGCACAGCCCTGTGGGAAAGCCTCGTGGGAAAGCCTCGAGGGACAGCGTCGAGGGAAAGCCACAGATCCCTTGATCCACGTAACAGGAAGCGTGACACTACTGCTGCAGCTCGGGAGGAAAGCGCACGTGCAGGCCCCCACTCGAGACGAGGCCTGACTCCCCTGGGGAGACTCAGAAGCACCCCAAGATCCATGGCAACACTGGAGAGGAATCCTCAGGTTCCGGCCCCGACTCCACACAAGGACTGAGGCCCCGGCATGGACGGGAGAGGAATCCCGAGAGGTCCCCTAGCAACTCGCATGGGGACTGGCCTTTCCTGAGGCCACCAGAGCGGGTCCCTGAGGTCCCCGTCGTAACTCGAGAAGACCTGCCGCAACTCGAGAAAATCCAGGAGGTTCTCCCCTCCAGGCGAGATGAGGCCCATTTCCGCTGAGGCGTCTCGAGGCTGATCACACCTCACCTCTGGAACTTCGAAAGGGTCCTTCACACCCTTGGTGCAAATCAAGAAGTTCCCCGACCTAGCCGTCTCCACTCGAGAGGAATCACGAGGGTCCCGCCCACATCCAGAGGAGCCCCGTTTCCGCCTCGTAGCTCGAGATGAGGGATCCTTTCCCTGCTTCGTCGGGAAAGAGTTCCCGGCGTTCCCGTCGCATCTCAAGAGGAGGCCCTCTCAACAGGAACGTCGAGAGGAACTCCAGGGTCGTGCCACCATTCCAAGAGTCCCCCAGATGTCTCAGTCCATTCCAGAGGAACCTCTTTTCCCTTCACCGGCTCGTCTTTCACGCCGCGGATCGACTCACACCAAGGTGGCACGTGGCACAGCCCTGTGGGAAAGCCTCGTGGGAAAGCCTCGAGGGACAGCCTCGAGGGAAAGCCACAGATCCCTTGATCCACGTGACAGGAAGCGTGACACTACTGCTGCAGCTCGGGAGGAAAGCGCACGTGCAGGCCCCCACTCGAGACGAGGCCTGACTCCCCTGGGGAGACTCAGAAGCACCCCAAGATCCATGGCAACACTGGAGAGGAATCCTCAGGTTCCGGCCCCGACTCCACACAAGGACTGAGGCCCCGGCATGGACGGGAGAGGAATCCCGAGCGGTCCCCTAGCAACTCGCATGGGGACTGGCCTTTCCTGAGGCCACCAGAGCGGGTCCCTGAGGTCCCCGTCATAACTCGAGAAGACCTGCCTCAACTGGAGAAAATCCAGGAGGTTCTCCCCTCCAGGAGAGATGAGGCCCATTTCCTCTGAGGCGTCTCGAGGCTGATCACACCTCACCTCTGGAACTTCGAAAGGGTCCTTCACACCCTTGGTGCAAATCAAGAAGTTCCCCGACCTAGCCGTCTCCACTCGAGAGGAATCACGAGGGTCCCGCCCACGTCCAGAGGAGCCCCGTTTCCGCCTCGTAGCTCGAGATGAGGGATCCTTTCACTGCTTCGTCGGGAAAGAGTTCCCGGCGTTTTCGTCGCATCTCAAGAGGAGGCCCTCTCAACAGGAACGGCGAGAGGAACTCCAGGGTCGTGCCACCATTCCAAGAGTCCCCCAGATGTCTCAGTCCATTCCAGAGGAACCTCTTTTCCCTTCACCGGCTCGTCTTTCACGCCGAGGATCGAATCACACCAAGGTGGCACGTGGCACAGCCCTGTGGGAAAGCCTCGTGGGAAAGCCTCGAGGGACAGCCTCGAGGGAAAGCCACAGATCCCTTGATCCACGTGACAGGAAGCGTGACACTACTGCTGCAGCTCGGGAGGAAAGCGCACGTGCAGGCCCCCACTCGAGACGAGGCCTGACTCCCCTGGGGAGACTCAGAAGCACCCCAAGATCCATGGCAACACTGGAGAGGAATCCTCAGGTTCCGGCCCCGACTCCACACAAGGACTGAGGGCCCGGCATGGACGGGAGAGGAATCCCGAGAGGTCCCCTAGCAACTCGCATGGGGACTGGCCTTTCCTGAGGCCACCAGAGCGGGTCCCTGAGGTCCCCGTCGTAACTCGAGAAGACCTGCCGCAACTCGAGAAAATCCAGGAGGTTCTCCCCTCCAGGCGAGATGAGGCCCATTTCCGCTGAGGCGTCTCGAGGCTGATCACACCTCACCTCTGGAACTTCGAAAGGGTCCTTCACACCCTTGGTGCAAATCAAGAAGTTCCCCGACCTAGCCGTCTCCACTCGAGAGGAATCACGAGGGTCCCGCCCACATCCAGAGGAGCCCCGTTTCCGCCTCGTAGCTCGAGATGAGGGATCCTTTCCCTGCTTCGTCGGGAAAGAGTTCCCGGCGTTCCCGTCGCATCTCAAGAGGAGGCCCTCTCAACAGGAACGTCGAGAGGAACTCCAGGGTCGTGCCACCATTCCAAGAGTCCCCCAGATGTCTCAGTCCATTCCAGAGGAACCTCTTTTCCCTTCACCGGCTCGTCTTTCACGCCGCGGATCGACTCACACCAAGGTGGCACGTGGCACAGCCCTGTGGGAAAGCCTCGTGGGAAAGCCTCGAGGGACAGCCTCGAGGGAAAGCCACAGATCCCTTGATCCACGTGACAGGAAGCGTGACACTACTGCTGCAGCTCGGGAGGAAAGCGCACGTGCAGGCCCCCACTCGAGACGAGGCCTGACTCCCCTGGGGAGACTCAGAAGCACCCCAAGATCCATGGCAACACTGGAGAGGAATCCTCAGGTTCCGGCCCCGACTCCACACAAGGACTGAGGCCCCGGCATGGACGGGAGAGGAATCCCGAGCGGTCCCCTAGCAACTCGCATGGGGACTGGCCTTTCCTGAGGCCACCAGAGCGGGTCCCTGAGGTCCCCGTCATAACTCGAGAAGACCTGCCGCAACTGGAGAAAATCCAGGAGGTTCTCCCCTCCAGGAGAGATGAGGCCCATTTCCTCTGAGGCGTCTCGAGGCTGATCACACCTCACCTCTGGAACTTCGAAAGGGTCCTTCACACCCTTGGTGCAAATCAAGAAGTTCCCCGACCTAGCCGTCTCCACTCGAGAGGAATCACGAGGGTCCCGCCCACGTCCAGAGGAGCCCCGTTTCCGCCTCGTAGCTCGAGATGAGGGATCCTTTCACTGCTTCGTCGGGAAAGAGTTCCCGGCGTTTTCGTCGCATCTCAAGAGGAGGCCCTCTCAACAGGAACGGCGAGAGGAACTCCAGGGTCGTGCCACCATTCCAAGAGTCCCCCAGATGTCTCAGTCCATTCCAGAGGAACCTCTTTTCCCTTCACCGGCTCGTCTTTCACGCCGAGGATCGAATCACACCAAGGTGGCACGTGGCACAGCCCTGTGGGAAAGCCTCGTGGGAAAGCCTCGAGGGACAGCCTCGAGGGAAAGCCACAGATCCCTTGATCCACGTGACAGGAAGCGTGACACTACTGCTGCAGCTCGGGAGGAAAGCGCACGTGCAGGCCCCCACTCGAGACGAGGCCTGACTCCCCTGGGGAGACTCAGAAGCACCCCAAGATCCATGGCAACACTGGAGAGGAATCCTCAGGTTCCGGCCCCGACTCCACACAAGGACTGAGGGCCCGGCATGGACGGGAGAGGAATCCCGAGAGGTCCCCTAGCAACTCGCATGGGGACTGGCCTTTCCTGAGGCCACCAGAGCGGGTCCCTGAGGTCCCCTTCGTAACTCGAGAAGACCTGCCGCAACTCGAGAAAATCCAGGAGGTTCTCCCCTCCAGGCGAGATGAGGCCCATTTCCGCTGAGGCGTCTCGAGGCTGATCACACCTCACCTCTGGAACTTCGAAAGGGTCCTTCACACCCTTGGTGCAAATCAAGAAGTTCCCCGACCTACCCGTCTCCACTCGAGAGGAATCACGAGGGTCCCGCCCACATCCAGAGGAGCCCCGTTTCCGCCTCGTAGCTCGAGATGAGGGATCCTTTCCCTGCTTCGTCGGGAAAGAGTTCCCGGCGTTCCCGTCGCATCTCAAGAGGAGGCCCTCTCAACAGGAATGGCGAGAGGAACTCCAGGGTCGTGCCACCATTCCAAGAGTCCCCCAGATGTCTCAGTCCATTCCAGAGGAACCTCTTTTCCCTTCACCGGCTCGTCTTTCACGCCGAGGATCGACTCCCACCAAGGTGGCACGTGGCACAGCCCTGTGGGAAAGCCTCGTGGGAAAGCCTCGAGGGACAGCCTCGAGGGAAAGCCACAGATCCCTTGATCCACGTGACAGGAAGCGTGACACTACTGCTGCAGCTCGGGAGGAAAGCGCACGTGCAGGCCCCCACTCGAGACGAGGCCTGACTCCCCTGGGGAGACTCAGAAGCACCCCAAGATCCATGGCAACACTGGAGAGGAATCCTCAGGTTCCGGCCCCGACTCCACACAAGGACTGAGGCCCCGGCATGGACGGGAGAGGAATCCCGAGAGGTCCCCTAGCAACTCGCATGGGGACTGGCCTTTCCTGAGGCCACCAGAGCGGGTCCCTGAGGTCCCCGTCATAACTCGAGAAGACCTGCCGCAACTGGAGAAAATCCAGGAGGTTCTCCCCTCCAGGAGAGATGAGGCCCATTTCCTCTGAGGCGTCTCGAGGCTGATCACACCTCACCTCTGGAACTTCGAAAGGGTCCTTCACACCCTTGGTGCAAATCAAGAAGTTCCCCGACCTAGCCGTCTCCACTCGAGAGGAATCACGAGGGTCCCGCCCACGACCAGAGGAGCCCCGTTTCCGCCTCGTAGCTCGAGATGAGGGATCCTTTCACTGCTTCGTCGGGAAAGAGTTCCCGGCGTTTTCGTCGCATCTCAAGAGGAGGCCCTCTCAACAGGAACGGCGAGAGGAACTCCAGGGTCGTGCCACCATTCCAAGAGTCCCCCAGATGTCTCAGTCCATTCCAGAGGAACCTCTTTTCCCTTCACCGGCTCGTCTTTCACGCCGAGGATCGACTCACACCAAGGTGGCACGTGGCACAGCCCTGTGGGAAAGCCTCGTGGGAAAGCCTCGAGGGACAGCCTCGAGGGAAAGCCACAGATCCCTTGATCCACGTGACAGGAAGCGTGACACTACTGCTGCAGCTCGGGAGGAAAGCGCACGTGCATGCCCCCACGCGAGACGAGGCCTGACTCCCCTGGGGAGACTCAGAAGCACCCCAAGATCCATGGCAACACTGGAGAGGAATCCTCAGGTTCCGGCCCCGACTCCACACAAGGACTGAGGCCCCGGCATGGACGGGAGAGGAATCCCGAGAGGTCCCCTAGCAACTCGCATGGGGACTGGCCTTTCCTGAGGCCAACAGAGCGGGTCCCTGAGGTCCCCGTCGTAACTCGAGAAGACCTGCCGCAACTGGAGAAAATCCAGGAGGTTCTCCCCTCCAGGCGAGATGAGGCCCATTTCCGCTGAGGCGTCTCGAGGCTGATCACACCTCACCTCTGGAACTTCGAAAGGGTCCTTCACACCCTTGGTGCAAATCAAGAAGTTCCCCGACCTAGCCGTCTCCACTCGAGAGGAATCACGAGAGTCCCGCCCACATCCAGAGGAGCCCCGTTTCCGCCTCGTAGCTCGAGATGAGGGATCCTTTCCCTGCTTCGTCGGGAAAGAATTCCCGGCGTTCCCGTCGCATCTCAAGAGGAGGCCCTCTCAACAGGAACGGCGAGAGGAACTCCAGGGTCGTGCCACCATTCCAAGAGTCCCCCAGATGTCTCAGTCCATTCCAGAGGAACCTCTTTTCCCTTCACCGGCTCGTCTTTCACGCCGAGGATCGACTCACACCAAGGTGGCACGTGGCACAGCCCTGTCGGAAAGCCTCGTGGGAAAGCCTCGAGGGACAGCCTCGAGGGAAAGCCACAGATCCCTTGATCCACGTAACAGGAAGCGTGACACTACTGCTGCAGCTCGGGAGGAAAGCGCACGTGCAGGCCCCCACTCGAGACGAGGCCTGACTCCCCTGGGGAGACTCAGAAGCACCCCAAGATCCATGGCAACACTGGAGAGGAATCCTCAGGTTCCGGCCCCGACTCCACACAAGGACTGAGGCCCCGGCATGGACGGGAGAGGAATCCCGAGAGGTCCCCTAGCAACTCGCATGGGGACTGGCCTTTCCTGAGGCCACCAGAGCGGGTCCCTGAGGTCCCCGTCGTAACTCGAGAAGACCTGCCGCAACTCGAGAAAATCCAGGAGGTTCTCCCCTCCAGGCGAGATGAGGCCCATTTCCGCTGAGGCGTCTCGAGGCTGATCACACCTCACCTCTGGAACTTCGAAAGGGTCCTTCACACCCTTGGTGCAAATCAAGAAGTTCCCCGACCTAGCCGTCTCCACTCGAGAGGAATCACGAGGGTCCCGCCCACATCCAGAGGAGCCCCGTTTCCGCCTCGTAGCTCGAGATGAGGGATCCTTTCCCTGCTTCGTCGGGAAAGAGTTCCCGGCGTTCCCGTCGCATCTCAAGAGGAGGCCCTCTCAACAGGAACGTCGAGAGGAACTCCAGGGTCGTGCCACCATTCCAAGAGTCCCCCAGATGTCTCAGTCCATTCCAGAGGAACCTCTTTTCCCTTCACCGGCTCGTCTTTCACGCCGCGGATCGACTCACACCAAGGTGGCACGTGGCACAGCCCTGTGGGAAAGCCTCGTGGGAAAGCCTCGAGGGACAGCCTCGAGGGAAAGCCACAGATCCCTTGATCCACGTGACAGGAAGCGTGACACTACTGCTGCAGCTCGGGAGGAAAGCGCACGTGCAGGCCCCCACTCGAGACGAGGCCTGACTCCCCTGGGGAGACTCAGAAGCACCCCAAGATCCATGGCAACACTGGAGAGGAATCCTCAGGTTCCGGCCCCGACTCCACACAAGGACTGAGGCCCCGGCATGGACGGGAGAGGAATCCCGAGCGGTCCCCTAGCAACTCGCATGGGGACTGGCCTTTCCTGAGGCCACCAGAGCGGGTCCCTGAGGTCCCCGTCATAACTCGAGAAGACCTGCCGCAACTGGAGAAAATCCAGGAGGTTCTCCCCTCCAGGAGAGATGAGGCCCATTTCCTCTGAGGCGTCTCGAGGCTGATCACACCTCACCTCTGGAACTTCGAAAGGGTCCTTCACACCCTTGGTGCAAATCAAGAAGTTCCCCGACCTAGCCGTCTCCACTCGAGAGGAATCACGAGGGTCCCGCCCACGTCCAGAGGAGCCCCGTTTCCGCCTCGTAGCTCGAGATGAGGGATCCTTTCACTGCTTCGTCGGGAAAGAGTTCCCGGCGTTTTCGTCGCATCTCAAGAGGAGGCCCTCTCAACAGGAACGGCGAGAGGAACTCCAGGGTCGTGCCACCATTCCAAGAGTCCCCCAGATGTCTCAGTCCATTCCAGAGGAATCTCTTTTCCCTTCACCGGCTCGTCTTTCACGCCGAGGATCGAATCACACCAAGGTGGCACGTGGCACAGCCCTGTGGGAAAGCCTCGTGGGAAAGCCTCGAGGGACAGCCTCGAGGGAAAGCCACAGATCCCTTGATCCACGTGACAGGAAGCGTGACACTACTGCTGCAGCTCGGGAGGAAAGCGCACGTGCAGGCCCCCACTCGAGACGAGGCCTGACTCCCCTGGGGAGACTCAGAAGCACCCCAAGATCCATGGCAACACTGGAGAGGAATCCTCAGGTTCCGGCCCCGACTCCACACAAGGACTGAGGGCCCGGCATGGACGGGAGAGGAATCCCGAGAGGTCCCCTAGCAACTCGCATGGGGACTGGCCTTTCCTGAGGCCACCAGAGCGGGTCCCTGAGGTCCCCGTCGTAACTCGAGAAGACCTGCCGCAACTCGAGAAAATCCAGGAGGTTCTCCCCTCCAGGCGAGATGAGGCCCATTTCCGCTGAGGCGTCTCAAGGCTGATCATACCTCACCTCTGGAAGTTCGAAAGGGTCCTTCACACCTTTGGTGCAAATCAAGAAGTTCCCCGACCTAGCCGTCTCCACTCGAGAGGAATCACGAGGGTCCCGCCCACATCCAGAGGAGCCCCGTTTCCGCCTCGTAGCTCGAGATGAGGGATCCTTTCCCTGCTTCGTCGGGAAAGAGTTCCCGGCGTTCCCGTCGCATCTCAAGAGGAGGCCCTCTCAACAGGAACGGCGAGAGGAACTCCAGGGTCGTGCCACCATTCCAAGAGTCCCCCAGATGTCTCAGTCCATTCCAGAGGAACCTCTTTTCCTTTCACCGGCTCGTCTTTCACGCCGAGGATAGACTCACACCAAGGTGGCACGTGGCACAGCCCTGTGGGAAAGCCTCGTGGGAAAGCGTCGAGGGACAGCCTCGAGGGAAAGCCACAGATCCCGTGATCCACGTGACAGGAAGCGTGACACTACTGCTGCAGCTCGGGAGGAAAGCCCACGTGCATGCCCCCACTCGAGACGAGGTGTGACTCCCCTGGGGAGACTCAGAAGCACCCAAAGATCCATGGCAACACTGGAGAGGAATCCTCAGGTTCCGGCCCCGACTCCACACAAGGACTGAGGGCCCGGCATGGACGGGAGAGGAATCCCGAGAGGTCCCCTAGCAACTCGCATGGGGACTGGCCTTTCCTGAGGCCACCAGAGCGGGTCCCTGAGGTCCCCGTCGTAACTCGAGAAGACCTGCCGCAACTGGAGAAAATCCAGGAGGTTCTCCCCTCCAGGAGAGATGAGGCCCATTTCCGCTGAGGCGTCTCGAGGCTGATCACACCTCACCTCTGGAACTTCGAAAGGGTCCTTCACACCCTTGGTGCAAATCAAGAAGTTCCCCCGACCTAGCCGTCTCCACTCGAGAGGAATCACGAGGGTCCCGCCCACATCCAGAGGAGCCCCGTTTCCGCCTCGTAGCTCAAGATGAGGGATCCTTTCCCTGCTTCGTCGGGAAAGAGTTCCCGGCGTTCCCGTCGCATCTCAAGAGGAGGCCCTCTCAACAGGAACGGCGAGAGGAACTCCAGGGTCGTGCCACCATTCCAAGAGTCCCCCAGATGTCTCAGTCCATTCCAGAGGAACCTCTTTTCCCTTCACCGGCTCGTCTTTCACGCCGAGGATCGACTCACACCAAGGTGGCACGTGGCACAGCCCTGTGGGAAAGCTTCGTGGGAAAGCCTCGAGGGACAGCCTCGAGGGAAAGCCACAGATCCCTTGATCCACGTGACAGGAAGCGTGACACTACTGCTGCAGCTCGGGAGGAAAGCGCACGTGCAGGCCCCCACTCGAGACGAGGCCTGACTCCCCTGGGGAGACTCAGAAGCACCCCAAGATCCATGGCAACACTGGAGAGGAATCCTCAGGTTCCGGCCCCGACTCCACACAACGACTGAGGCCCCGGCATGGACGGGAGAGGAATCCCGAGAGGTCCCCTAGCAACTCGCATGGGGACTGGCCTTTCCTGAGGCCACCAGAGCGGGTCCCTGAGGTCCCCGTCATAACTCGAGAAGACCTGCCGCAACTGGAGAAAATCCAGGAGGTTCTCCCCTCCAGGAGAGATGAGGCCCATTTCCTCTGAGGCGTCTCGAGGCTGATCACACCTCACCTCTGGAACTTCGAAAGGGTCCTTCACACCCTTGGTGCAAATCAAGAAGTTCCCCGACCTAGCCGTCTCCACTCGAGAGGAATCACGAGGGTCCCGCCCACGTCCAGAGGAGCCCCGTTTCCGCCTCGTAGCTCGAGATGAGGGATCCTTTCACTGCTTCGTCGGGAAAGAGTTCCCGGCGTTTTCGTCGCATCTCAAGAGGAGGCCCTCTCAA
This sequence comes from Budorcas taxicolor, assembly GCF_023091745.1. Lineage (NCBI taxonomy): Eukaryota > Metazoa > Chordata > Mammalia > Artiodactyla > Bovidae > Budorcas > Budorcas taxicolor. Next base: position 316,971 of record NW_026292704.1, on the reverse strand, counting down.
CAGGAACGGCGAGAGGAACTCCAGGGTCGTGCCACCATTCCAAGAGTCCCCCAGATGTCTCAGTCCATTCCAGAGGAACCTCTTTTCCCTTCACCGGCTCGTCTTTCACGCCGAGGATCGAATCACACCAAGGTGGCACGTGGCACAGCCCTGTGGGAAAGCCTCGTGGGAAAGCCTCGAGGGACAGCCTCGAGGGAAAGCCACAGATCCCTTGATCCACGTGACAGGAAGCGTGACACTACTGCTGCAGCTCGGGAGGAAAGCGCACGTGCAGGCCCCCACTCGAGACGAGGCCTGACTCCCCTGGGGAGACTCAGAAGCACCCCAAGATCCATGGCAACACTGGAGAGGAATCCTCAGGTTCCGGCCCCGACTCCACACAAGGACTGAGGGCCCGGCATGGACGGGAGAGGAATCCCGAGAGGTCCCCTAGCAACTCGCATGGGGACTGGCCTTTCCTGAGGCCACCAGAGCGGGTCCCTGAGGTCCCCGTCGTAACTCGAGAAGACCTGCCGCAACTCGAGAAAATCCAGGAGGTTCTCCCCTCCAGGCGAGATGAGGCCCATTTCCGCTGAGGCGTCTCAAGGCTGATCATACCTCACCTCTGGAAGTTCGAAAGGGTCCTTCACACCTTTGGTGCAAATCAAGAAGTTCCCCGACCTAGCCGTCTCCACTCGAGAGGAATCACGAGGGTCCCGCCCACATCCAGAGGAGCCCCGTTTCCGCCTCGTAGCTCGAGATGAGGGATCCTTTCCCTGCTTCGTCGGGAAAGAGTTCCCGGCGTTCCCGTCGCATCTCAAGAGGAGGCCCTCTCAACAGGAACGGCGAGAGGAACTCCAGGGTCGTGCCACCATTCCAAGAGTCCCCCAGATGTCTCAGTCCATTCCAGAGGAACCTCTTTTCCTTTCACCAGCTCGTCTTTCACGCCGAGGATAGACTCACACCAAGGTGGCACGTGGCACAGCCCTGTGGGAAAGCCTCGTGGGAAAGCCTCGAGGGACAGCCTCGAGGGAAAGCCACAGATCCCGTGATCCACGTGACAGGAAGCGTGACACTACTGCTGCAGCTCGGGAGGAAAGCCCACGTGCATGCCCCCACTCGAGACGAGGCGTGACTCCCCTGGGGAGACTCAGAAGCACCCAAAGATCCATGGCAACACTGGAGAGGAATCCTCAGGTTCCGGCCCCGACTCCACACAAGGACTGAGGGCCCGGCATGGACGGGAGAGGAATCCCGAGAGGTCCCCTAGCAACTCGCATGGGGACTGGCCTTTCCTGAGGCCACCAGAGCGGGTCCCTGAGGTCCCCGTCGTAACTCGAGAAGACCTGCCGCAACTCGAGAAAATCCAGGAGGTTCTCCCCTCCAGGCGAGATGAGGCCCATTTCCGCTGAGGCGTCTCGAGGCTGATCACACCTCACCTCTGGAACTTCGAAAGGGTCCTTCACACCCTTGGTGCAAATCAAGAAGTTCCCCGACCTAGCCGTCTCCACTCGAGAGGAATCACGAGGGTCCCGCCCACATCCAGAGGAGCCCCGTTTCCGCCTCGTAGCTCGAGATGAGGGATCCTTTCCCTGCTTCGTCGGGAAAGAGTTCCCGGCTTTCCCGTCGCATCTCAAGAGGAGGCCCTCTCAACAGGAACGGCGAGAGGAACTCCAGGGTCGTGCCACCATTCCAAGAGTCCCCCAGATGTCTCAGTCCATTCCAGAGGAACCTCTTTTCCCTTCACCGGCTCGTCTTTCACGCCGAGGATCGACTCACACCAAGGTGGCACGTGGCACAGCCCTGTGGGAAAGCTTCGTGGGAAAGCCTCGAGGGACAGCCTCGAGGGAAAGCCACAGATCCCTTGATCCACGTGACAGGAAGCGTGACACTACTGCTGCAGCTCGGGAGGAAAGCGCACGTGCAGGCCCCCACTCGAGACGAGGCCTGACTCCCCTGGGGAGACTCAGAAGCACCCCAAGATCCATGGCAACACTGGAGAGGAATCCTCAGGTTCCGGCCCCGACTCCACACAACGACTGAGGCCCCGGCATGGACGGGAGAGGAATCCCGAGAGGTCCCCTAGCAACTCGCATGGGGACTGGCCTTTCCTGAGGCCACCAGAGCGGGTCCCTGAGGTCCCCGTCATAACTCGAGAAGACCTGCCGCAACTGGAAAAAATCCAGGAGGTTCTCCCCTCCAGGAGAGATGAGGCCCATTTCCTCTGAGGCGTCTCGAGGCTGATCACACCTCACCTCTGGAACTTCGAAAGGGTCCTTCACACCCTTGGTGCAAATCAAGAAGTTCCCCGACCTAGCCGTCTCCACTCGAGAGGAATCACGAGGGTCCCGCCCACGTCCAGAGGAGCCCCGTTTCCGCCTCGTAGCTCGAGATGAGGGATCCTTTCACTGCTTCGTCGGGAAAGAGTTCCCGGCGTTTTCGTCGCATCTCAAGAGGAGGCCCTCTCAACAGGAACGGCGAGAGGAACTCCAGGGTCGTGCCACCATTCCAAGAGTCCCCCAGATGTCTCAGTCCATTCCAGAGGAACCTCTTTTCCCTTCACCGGCTCGTCTTTCACGCCGAGGATCGAATCACACCAAGGTGGCACGTGGCACAGCCCTGTGGGAAAGCCTCGTGGGAAAGCCTCGAGGGACAGCCTCGAGGGAAAGCCACAGATCCCTTGATCCACGTGACAGGAAGCGTGACACTACTGCTGCAGCTCGGGAGGAAAGCGCACGTGCAGGCCCCCACTCGAGACGAGGCCTGACTCCCCTGGGGAGACTCAGAAGCACCCCAAGATCCATGGCAACACTGGAGAGGAATCCTCAGGTTCCGGCCCCGACTCCACACAAGGACTGAGGGCCCGGCATGGACGGGAGAGGAATCCCGAGAGGTCCCCTAGCAACTCGCATGGGGACTGGCCTTTCCTGAGGCCACCAGAGCGGGTCCCTGAGGTCCCCGTCGTAACTCGAGAAGACCTGCCGCAACTCGAGAAAATCCAGGAGGTTCTCCCCTCCAGGCGAGATGAGGCCCATTTCCGCTGAGGCGTCTCAAGGCTGATCATACCTCACCTCTGGAAGTTCGAAAGGGTCCTTCACACCTTTGGTGCAAATCAAGAAGTTCCCCGACCTAGCCGTCTCCACTCGAGAGGAATCACGAGGGTCCCGCCCACATCCAGAGGAGCCCCGTTTCCGCCTCGTAGCTCGAGATGAGGGATCCTTTCCCTGCTTCGTCGGGAAAGAGTTCCCGGCGTTCCCGTCGCATCTCAAGAGGAGGCCCTCTCAACAGGAACGGCGAGAGGAACTCCAGGGTCGTGCCACCATTCCAAGAGTCCCCCAGATGTCTCAGTCCATTCCAGAGGAACCTCTTTTCCTTTCACCAGCTCGTCTTTCACGCCGAGGATAGACTCACACCAAGGTGGCACGTGGCACAGCCCTGTGGGAAAGCCTCGTGGGAAAGCCTCGAGGGACAGCCTCGAGGGAAAGCCACAGATCCCGTGATCCACGTGACAGGAAGCGTGACACTACTGCTGCAGCTCGGGAGGAAAGCCCACGTGCATGCCCCCACTCGAGACGAGGCGTGACTCCCCTGGGGAGACTCAGAAGCACCCAAAGATCCATGGCAACACTGGAGAGGAATCCTCAGGTTCCGGCCCCGACTCCACACAAGGACTGAGGGCCCGGCATGGACGGGAGAGGAATCCCGAGAGGTCCCCTAGCAACTCGCATGGGGACTGGCCTTTCCTGAGGCCACCAGAGCGGGTCCCTGAGGTCCCCGTCGTAACTCGAGAAGACCTGCCGCAACTGGAGAAAATCCAGGAGGTTCTCCCCTCCAGGAGAGATGAGGCCCATTTCCGCTGAGGCGTCTCGAGGCTGATCACACCTCACCTCTGGAACTTCGAAAGGGTCCTTCACACCCTTGGTGCAAATCAAGAAGTTCCCCGACCTAGCCGTCTCCACTCGAGAGGAATCACGAGGGTCCCGCCCACATCCAGAGGAGCCCCGTTTCCGCCTCGTAGCTCGAGATGAGGGATCCTTTCCCGGCTTCGTCGGGAAAGAGTTCCCGGCTTTCCCGTCGCATCTCAAGAGGAGGCCCTCTCAACAGGAACGGCGAGAGGAACTCCAGGGTCGTGCCACCATTCCAAGAGTCCCCCAGATGTCTCAGTCCATTCCAGAGGAACCTCTTTTCCCTTCACCGGCTCGTCTTTCATGCCGAGGATCGACTCACACCAAGGTGGCACGTGGCACAGCCCTGTGGGAAAGCCTCGTGGGAAAGCCTCGAGGGACAGCCTCGAGGGAAAGCCACAGATCCCTTGATCCACGTGACAGAAAGCGTGACACTACTGCTGCAGCTCGGGAGGAAAGCGCACGTGCATGCCCCCACTCGAGACGAGGCCTGACTCCCCTGGGGAGACTCAGAAGCACCCCAAGATCCATGGCAACACTGGAGAGGAATCCTCAGGTTCCGGCCCCGACTCCACACAAGGACTGTGGCCCCGGCATGGACGGGAGAGGAATCCCGAGAGGTCCCCTAGCAACTCGCATGGGGACTGGCCTTTCCTGAGGCCACCAGAGCGGGTCCCTGAGGTCCCCGTCGTAACTCGAGAAGACCTGCCGCAACTGGAGAAAATCCAGGAGGTTCTCCCCTCCAGGCGAGATGAGGCCCATTTCCGCTGAGGCGTCTCGAGGCTGATCACACCTCACCTCTGGAACTTCGAAAGGGTCCTTCACACCCTTGGTGCAAATCAAGAAGTTCCCCGACCTAGCCGTCTCCACTCGAGAGGAATCACGAGAGTCCCGCCCACATCCAGAGGAGCCCCGTTTCCGCCTCGTAGCTCGAGATGAGGGATCCTTTCCCTGCTTCGTCGGGAAAGAATTCCCGGCGTTCCCGTCGCATCTCAAGAGGAGGCCCTCTCAACAGGAACGGCGAGAGGAACTCCAGGGTCTTGCCACCATTCCAAGAGTCCCCCAGATGTCTCAGTCCATTCCAGAGGAACCACTTTTCCCTTCACCGGCTCGTCTTTCACGCCGAGGATCGACTCACACCAAGGTGGCACGTGGCACAGCCCTGTGGGAAAGCCTCGTGGGAAAGCCTCGAGGGACAGCCTCGAGGGAAAGCCACAGATCCCTTGATCCACGTGACAGGAAGCGTGACACTACTGCTGCAGCTCGGGAGGAAAGCGCACGTGCAGGCCCCCACTCGAGACGAGGCCTGACTCCCCTGGGGAGACTCAGAAGCACCCCAAGATCCATGGCAACACTGGAGAGGAATCCTCAGGTTCCGGCCCTGACTCCACACAAGGACTGAGGCCCCGGCATGGACGGGAGAGGAATCCCGAGAGGTCCCCTAGCAACTCGCATGGGGACTGGCCTTTCCTGAGGCCACCAGAGCGGGTCCCTGAGGTCCCCGTCGTAACTCGAGAAGACCTGCCGCAACTCGAGAAAATCCAGGAGGTTCTCCCCTCCAGGAGAGATGAGGCCCATTTCCGCTGAGGCGTCTCGAGGCTGATCACACCTCACCTCTGGAACTTCGAAAGGGTCCTTCACACCCTTGGTGCAAATCAAGAAGTTCCCCGACCTAGCCGTCTCCACTCGAGAGGAATCACGAGGGTCCCGCCCACATCCAGAGGAGCCCCGTTTCCGCCTCGTAGCTCGAGATGAGGGATCCTTTCCCTGCTTCGTCGGGAAAGAGTTCCCGGCGTTCCCGTCGCATCTCAAGAGGAGGCCCTCTCAACAGGAACGGCGAGAGGAACTCCAGGGTCGTGCCACCATTCCAAGAGTCCCCCAGATGTCTCAGTCCATTCCAGAGGAACCTCTTTTCCCTTCACCGGCTCGTCTTTCACGCCGAGGATCGACTCCCACCAAGGTGGCACGTGGCACAGCCCTGTGGGAAAGCCTCGTGGGAAAGCCTCGAGGGACAGCCTCGAGGGAAAGCCACAGATCCCTTGATCCACGTGACAGGAAGCGTGACACTACTGCTGCAGCTCGGGAGGAAAGCGCACGTGCAGGCCCCCACTCGAGACGAGGCCTGACTCCCCTGGGGAGACTCAGAAGCACCCCAAGATCCATGGCAACACTGGAGAGGAATCCTCAGGTTCCGGCCCCGACTCCACACAAGGACTGAGGCCCCGGCATGGACGGGAGAGGAATCCCGAGAGGTCCCCTAGCAACTCGCATGGGGACTGGCCTTTCCTGAGGCCACCAGAGCGGGTCCCTGAGGTCCCCGTCATAACTCGAGAAGACCTGCCGCAACTGGAGAAAATCCAGGAGGTTCTCCCCTCCAGGAGAGATGAGGCCCATTTCCTCTGAGGCGTCTCGAGGCTGATCACACCTCACCTCTGGAACTTCGAAAGGGTCCTTCACACCCTTGGTGCAAATCAAGAAGTTCCCCGACCTAGCCGTCTCCACTCGAGAGGAATCACGAGAGTCCCGCCCACGACCAGAGGAGCCCCGTTTCCGCCTCGTAGCTCGAGATGAGGGATCCTTTCACTGCTTCGTCGGGAAAGAATTCCCGGCGTTTTCGTCGCATCTCAAGAGGAGGCCCTCTCAACAGGAACGGCGAGAGGAACTCCAGGGTCGTGCCACCATTCCAAGAGTCCCCCAGATGTCTCAGTCCATTCCAGAGGAACCTCTTTTCCCTTCACCGGCTCTTCTTTCACGCCGAGGATAGACACACACCAAGGTGGCACATGGCTCAGCCCTGTGGGAAAGCCTCGTGGGAAAGCCTCGAGGGACAGCCTCGAGAGAAAGCCACAGATCCCTTGATCCACCTGACAGGAAGCGTGACACTACTGCTGCAGCTCGGGAGGAAAGCGCACGTGCATGCCCCCACTCGAGACGAGGCCTGACTCCCCTGGGGAGACTCAGAAGCACCCCAAGATCCATGGCAACACTGGAGAGGAATCCTCAGGTTCCGGCCCCGACTCCACACAAGGACTGAGGCCCCGGCATGGACGGGAGAGGAATCCCGAGAGGTCCCCTAGCAACTCGCATGGGGACTGGCCTTTCCTGAGGCCACCAGAGCGGGTCCCTGAGGTCCCCGTCGTAACTCGAGAAGACCTGCCGCAACTCGAGAAAATCCAGGAGGTTCTCCCCTCCAGGCGAGATGAGGCCCATTTCCGCTGAGGCGTCTCGAGGCTGATCACACCTCACCTCTGGAACTTCGAAAGGGTCCTTCACACCCTTGGTGCAAATCAAGAAGTTCCCCGACCTAGCCGTCTCCACTCGAGAGGAATCACGAGGGTCCCGCCCACACCCAGAGGAGCCCCGTTTCCGCCTCGTAGCTCGAGATGAGGGATCCTTTCCCTGCTTCGTCGGGAAAGAGTTCCCGGCGTTCCCGTCGCATCTCAGGAGGAGGCCCTCTCAACAGGAACGGCGAGAGGAACTCCAGGGTCGTGCCACCATTCCAAGAGTCCCCCAGATGTCTCAGTCCATTCCAGAGGAACCTCTTTTCCCTTCACCGGCTCGTCTTTCACGCCGAGGATCGACTCACACCTAGGTGGCACGTGGCACAGCCCTGTGGGAAAGCCTCGTGGGAAAGCCTCGAGGGACAGCCTCGAGGGAAAGCCACAGATCCCTTGATCCACGTGACAGGAAGCGTGACACTACTGCTGCAGCTCGGGAGGAAAGCGCACGTGCATGCCCCCACTCGAGACGAGGCCTGACTCCCCTGGGGAGACTCAGAAGCACCCCAAGATCCATGGCAACACTGGAGAGGAATCCTCAGGTTCCGGCCCCGACTCCACACAAGGACTGAGGCCCCGGCATGGACGGGAGAGGAATCCCGAGAGGTCCCCTCGCAACTCGCATGGGGACTGGCCTTTCCTGAGGCCATCAGAGCGGGTCCCTGAGGTCCCCGTCGTAACTCGAGAAGACGTGCCGCAACTCGAGAAAATCCAGGAGGTTCTCCCCTCCAGGCGAGATGAGGCCCATTTCCGCTGAGGCGTCTCGAGGCTGATCACACCTCACCTCTGGAACTTCGAAAGGGTCCTTCACACCCTTGGTGCAAATCAAGAAGTTCCCCGACCTAGCCGTCTCCACTCGAGAGGAATCACGAGGGTCCCGCCCACATCCCGAGGAGCCCCGTTTCCGCCTCGTAGCTCGAGATGAGGGATCCTTTCCCGGCTTCGTCGGGAAAGAGTTCCCGGCGTTCCCGTCGCATCTCAGGAGGAGGCCCTCACAACAGGAACGGCGAGAGGAACTCCAGGGTCGTGCCACCATTCCAAGAGTCCCCCAGATGTCTCAGTCCATTCCAGAGGAACCTCTTTTCCCTTAACCGGCTCGTATTTCAGGCCGAGGATAGACTCACACCAAGGTGGCACATGGCTCAGTCCTGTGGGAAAGCCTCGTGGGAAAGCCTCGAGGGACAGCCTCGAGGGAAAGCCACAGATCCCTTGATCCACCTGACAGGAAGCGTGACACTACTGCTGCAGCTCGGGAGGAAAGCGCACGTGCATGCCCCCACTCGAGACGAGGCCTGACTCCCCTGGGGAGACTCAGAAGCACCCCCAAGATCCATGGCAACACTGGAGAGGAATCCTCAGGTTCCGGCCCCGACTCCACACAAGGACTGAGGCCCCGGCATGGACGGGAGAGGAATCCCGAGTGGTCCCCTAGCAACTCGCATGGGGACTGGCCTTTCCTGAGGCCACCAGAGCGGGTCCCTGAGGTCCCCGTCGTAACTCGAGAAGACCTGCCGCAACTCGAGAAAATCCAGGAGGTTCTCCCCTCCAGGCGAGATGAGGCCCATTTCCGCTGAGGCGTCTCGAGGCTGATCACACCTCACCTCTGGAACTTCGAAAGGGTCCTTCACACCCTTGGTGCAAATCAAGAAGTTCCCCGACGTAGCCGTCTCCACTCGAGAGGAATCACGAGGGTCCCGCCCACATCCAGAGGAGCCCCGTTTCCGCCTCGTAGCTCGAGATGAGGGATCCTTTCCCTGCTTCGTCGGGAAAGAGTTCCCGGCGTTCCCGTCGCATCTCAGGAGGAGGCCCTCTCAACAGGAACGGCGAGAGGAACTCCAGGGTCGTGCCACCATTCCAAGAGTCCCCCAGATGTCTCAGTCCATTCCAGAGGAACCTCTTTTCCCTTCACCGGCTCGTCTTTCACGCCGAGGATCGACTCACACCTAGGTGGCACGTGGCACAGCCCTGTGGGAAAGCCTCGTGGGAAAGCCTCGAGGGACAGCCTCGAGGGAAAGCCACAGATCCCTTGATCCACCTGACAGGAAGCGTGACACTACTGCTGCAGCTCGGGAGGAAAGCGCACGTGCATGCCCCCACTCGAGACGAGGCCTGACTCCCCTGGGGAGACTCAGAAGCACCCCAAGATCCATGGCAACACTGGAGAGGAATCCTCAGGTTCCGGCCCCGACTCCACACAAGGACTGAGGCCCCGGCATGGACGGGAGAGGAATCCCGAGAGGTCCCCTCGCAACTCGCATGGGGACTGGCCTTTCCTGAGGCCATCAGAGCGGGTCCCTGAGGTCCCCGTCGTAACTCGAGAAGACGTGCGGCAACTCGAGAAAATCCAGGAGGTTCTCCCCTCCAGGCGAGATGAGGCCCATTTCCGCTGAGGCGTCTCGAGGCTGATCACACCTCACCTCTGGAACTTCGAAAGGGTCCTTCACACCCTTGGTGCAAATCAAGAAGTTCCCCGACCTAGCCGTCTCCACTCGAGAGGAATCACGAGGGTCCCGCCCACATCCCGAGGAGCCCCGTTTCCGCCTCGTAGCTCGAGATGAGGGATCCTTTCCCGGCTTCGTCGGGAAAGAGTTCCCGGCGTTCCCGTCGCATCTCAGGAGGAGGCCCTCACAACAGGAACGGCGAGAGGAACTCCAGGGTCGTGCCACCATTCCAAGAGTCCCCCAGATGTCTCAGTCCATTCCAGAGGAACCTCTTTTCCCTTAACCGGCTCGTATTTCACGCCGAGGATAGACTCACACCAAGGTGGCACATGGCTCAGTCCTGTGGGAAAGCCTCGTGGGAAAGCCTCGAGGGACAGCCTCGAGGGAAAGCCACAGATCCCTTGATCCACCTGACAGGAAGCGTGACACTACTGCTGCAGCTCGGGAGGAAAGCGCACGTGCATGCCCCCACTCGAGACGAGGCCTGACTCCCCTGGGGAGACTCAGAAGCACCCCCAAGATCCATGGCAACACTGGAGAGGAATCCTCAGGTTCCGGCCCCGACTCCACACAAGGACTGAGGCCCCGGCATGGACGGGAGAGGAATCCCGAGTGGTCCCCTAGCAACTCGCATGGGGACTGGCCTTTCCTGAGGCCACCAGAGCGGGTCCCTGAGGTCCCCGTCGTAACTCGAGAAGACCTGCCGCAACTCGAGAAAATCCAGGAGGTTCTCCCCTCCAGGCGAGATGAGGCCCATTTCCGCTGAGGCGTCTCGAGGCTGATCACACCTCACCTCTGGAACTTCGAAAGGGTCCTTCACACCCTTGGTGCAAATCAAGAAGTTCCCCGACGTAGCCGTCTCCACTCGAGAGGAATCACGAGGGTCCCGCCCACATCCAGAGGAGCCCCGTTTCCGCCTCGTAGCTCGAGATGAGGGATCCTTTCCCTGCTTCGTCGGGAAAGAGTTCCCGGCGTTCCCGTCGCATCTCAGGAGGAGGCCCTCTCAACAGGAACGGCGAGAGGAACTCCAGGGTCGTGCCACCATTCCAAGAGTCCCCCGATGTCTCAGTCCATTCCAGAGGAACCTCTTTTCCCTTCACCGGCTCGTCTTTCACGCCGAGGATCGACTCACACCTAGGTGGCACGTGGCACAGCCCTGTGGGAAAGCCTCGTGGGAAAGCCTCGAGGGACAGCCTCGAGGGAAAGCCACAGATCCCTTGATCCACGTGACAGGAAGCGTGACACTACTGCTGCAGCTCGGGAGGAAAGCGCACGTGCATGCCCCCACTCGAGACGAGGCCTGACTCCCCTGGGGAGACTCAGAAGCACCCCAAGATCCATGGCAACACTGGAGAGGAATCCTCAGGTTCCGGCCCCGACTCCACACAAGGACTGAGGCCCCGGCATGGACGGGAGAGGAATCCCGAGAGGTCCCCTCGCAACTCGCATGGGGACTGGCCTTTCCTGAGGCCATCAGAGCGGGTCCCTGAGGTCCCCGTCGTAACTCGAGAAGACGTGCCGCAACTCGAGAAAATCCAGGAGGTTCTCCCCTCCAGGCGAGATGAGGCCCATTTCCGCTGAGGCGTCTCGAGGCTGATCACACCTCACCTCTGGAACTTCGAAAGGGTCCTTCACACCCTTGGTGCAAATCAAGAAGTTCCCCGACCTAGCCGTCTCCACTCGAGAGGAATCACGAGGGTCCCGCCCACATCCCGAGGAGCCCCGTTTCCGCCTCGTAGCTCGAGATGAGGGATCCTTTCCCGGCTTCGTCGGGAAAGAGTTCCCGGCGTTCCCGTCGCATCTCAGGAGGAGGCCCTCACAACAGGAACGGCGAGAGGAACTCCAGGGTCGTGCCACCATTCCAAGAGTCCCCCAGATGTCTCAGTCCATTCCAGAGGAACCTCTTTTCCCTTAACCGGCTCGTATTTCACGCCGAGGATAGACTCACACCAAGGTGGCACATGGCTCAGTCCTGTGGGAAAGCCTCGTGGGAAAGCCTCGAGGGACAGCCTCGAGGGAAAGCCACAGATCCCTTGATCCACCTGACAGGAAGCGTGACACTACTGCTGCAGCTCGGGAGGAAAGCGCACGTGCATGCCCCCACTCGAGACGAGGCCTGACTCCCCTGGGGAGACTCAGAAGCACCCCCAAGATCCATGGCAACACTGGAGAGGAATCCTCAGGTTCCGGCCCCGACTCCACACAAGGACTGAGGCCCCGGCATGGACGGGAGAGGAATCCCGAGTGGTCCCCTAGCAACTCGCATGGGGACTGGCCTTTCCTGAGGCCACCAGAGCGGGTCCCTGAGGTCCCCGTCGTAACTCGAGAAGACCTGCCGCAACTCGAGAAAATCCAGGAGGTTCTCCCCTCCAGGCGAGATGAGGCCCATTTCCGCTGAGGCGTCTCGAGGCTGATCACACCTCACCTCTGGAACTTCGAAAGGGTCCTTCACACCCTTGGTGCAAATCAAGAAGTTCCCCGACGTAGCCGTCTCCACTCGAGAGGAATCACGAGGGTCCCGCCCACATCCAGAGGAGCCCCGTTTCCGCCTCGTAGCTCGAGATGAGGGATCCTTTCCCTGCTTCGTCGGGAAAGAGTTCCCGGCGTTCCCGTCGCATCTCAGGAGGAGGCCCTCTCAACAGGAACGGCGAGAGGAACTCCAGGGTCGTGCCACCATTCCAAGAGTCCCCCAGATGTCTCAGTCCATTCCAGAGGAACCTCTTTTCCCTTCACCGGCTCGTCTTTCACGCCGAGGATCGACTCACACCTAGGTGGCACGTGGCACAGCCCTGTGGGAAAGCCTCGTGGGAAAGCCTCGAGGGACAGCCTCGAGGGAAAGCCACAGATCCCTTGATCCACGTGACAGGAAGCGTGACACTACTGCTGCAGCTCGGGAGGAAAGCGCACGTGCATGCCCCCACTCGAGACGAGGCCTGACTCCCCTGGGGAGACTCAGAAGCACCCCAAGATCCATGGCAACACTGGAGAGGAATCCTCAGGTTCCGGCCCCGACTCCACACAAGGACTGAGGCCCCGGCATAGACGGGAGAGGAATCCCGAGAGGTCCCCTCGCAACTCGCATGGGGACTGGCCTTTCCTGAGGCCATCAGAGCGGGTCCCTGAGGTCCCCGTCGTAACTCGAGAAGACGTGCCGCAACTCGAGAAAATCCAGGAGGTTCTCCCCTCCAGGCGAGATGAGGCCCATTTCCGCTGAGGCGTCTCGAGGCTGATCACACCTCACCTCTGGAACTTCGAAAGGGTCCTTCACACCCTTGGTGCAAATCAAGAAGTTCCCCGACCTAGCCGTCTCCACTCGAGAGGAATCACGAGGGTCCCGCCCACATCCCGAGGAGCCCCGTTTCCGCCTCGTAGCTCGAGATGAGGGATCCTTTCCCGGCTTCGTCGGGAAAGAGTTCCCGGCGTTCCCGTCGCATCTCAGGAGGAGGCCCTCACAACAGGAACGGCGAGAGGAACTCCAGGGTCGTGCCACCATTCCAAGAGTCCCCCAGATGTCTCAGTCCATTCCAGAGGAACCTCTTTTCCCTTAACCGGCTCGTATTTCACGCCGAGGATAGACTCACACCAAGGTGGCACATGGCTCAGTCCTGTGGGAAAGCCTCGTGGGAAAGCCTCGAGGGACAGCCTCGAGGGAAAGCCACAGATCCCTTGATCCACCTGACAGGAAGCGTGACACTACTGCTGCAGCTCGGGAGGAAAGCGCACGTGCATGCCCCCACTCGAGACGAGGCCTGACTCCCCTGGGGAGACTCAGAAGCACCCCCAAGATCCATGGCAACACTGGAGAGGAATCCTCAGGTTCCGGCCCCGACTCCACACAAGGACTGAGGCCCCGGCATGGACGGGAGAGGAATCCCGAGTGGTCCCCTAGCAACTCGCATGGGGACTGGCCTTTCCTGAGGCCACCAGAGCGGGTCCCTGAGGTCCCCGTCGTAACTCGAGAAGACCTGCCGCAACTCGAGAAAATCCAGGAGGTTCTCCCCTCCAGGCGAGATGAGGCCCATTTCCGCTGAGGCGTCTCGAGGCTGATCACACCTCACCTCTGGAACTTCGAAAGGGTCCTTCACACCCTTGGTGCAAATCAAGAAGTTCCCCGACGTAGCCGTCTCCACTCGAGAGGAATCACGAGGGTCCCGCCCACATCCAGAGGAGCCCCGTTTCCGCCTCGTAGCTCGAGATGAGGGATCCTTTCCCTGCTTCGTCGGGAAAGAGTTCCCGGCGTTCCCGTCGCATCTCAGGAGGAGGCCCTCTCAACAGGAACGGCGAGAGGAACTCCAGGGTCGTGCCACCATTCCAAGAGTCCCCCAGATGTCTCAGTCCATTCCAGAGGAACCTCTTTTCCCTTCACCGGCTCGTCTTTCACGCCGAGGATCGACTCACACCTAGGTGGCACGTGGCACAGCCCTGTGGGAAAGCCTCGTGGGAAAGCCTCGAGGGACAGCCTCGAGGGAAAGCCACAGATCCCTTGATCCACGTGACAGGAAGCGTGACACTACTGCTGCAGCTCGGGAGGAAAGCGCACGTGCATGCCCCCACTCGAGACGAGGCCTGACTCTCCTGGGGAGACTCAGAAGCACCCCAAGATCCATGGCAACACTGGAGAGGAATCCTCAGGTTCCGGCCCCGACTCCACACAAGGACTGAGGCCCCGGCATGGACGGGAGAGGAATCCCGAGAGGTCCCCTCGCAACTCGCATGGGGACTGGCCTTTCCTGAGGCCATCAGAGCGGGTCCCTGAGGTCCCCGTCGTAACTCGAGAAGACGTGCCGCAACTCGAGAAAATCCAGGAGGTTCTCCCCTCCAGGCGAGATGAGGCCCATTTCCGCTGAGGCGTCTCGAGGCTGATCACACCTCACCTCTGGAACTTCGAAAGGGTCCTTCACACCCTTGGTGCAAATCAAGAAGTTCCCCGACCTAGCCGTCTCCACTCGAGAGGAATCACGAGGGTCCCGCCCACATCCCGAGGAGCCCCGTTTCCGCCTCGTAGCTCGAGATGAGGGATCCTTTCCCGGCTTCGTCGGGAAAGAGTTCCCGGCGTTCCCGTCGCATCTCAGGAGGAGGCCCTCACAACAGGAACGGCGAGAGGAACTCCAGGGTCGTGCCACCATTCCAAGAGTCCCCCAGATGTCTCAGTCCATTCCAGAGGAACCTCTTTTCCCTTAACCGGCTCGTATTTCACGCCGAGGATAGACTCACACCAAGGTGGCACATGGCTCAGTCCTGTGGGAAAGCCTCGTGGGAAAGCCTCGAGGGACAGCCTCAAGGGAAAGCCACAGATCCCTTGATCCACCTGACAGGAAGCGTGACACTACTGCTGCAGCTCGGGAGGAAAGCGCACGTGCATGCCCCCACTCGAGACGAGGCCTGACTCCCCTGGGGAGACTCAGAAGCACCCCCAAGATCCATGGCAACACTGGAGAGGAATCCTCAGGTTCCGGCCCCGACTCCACACAAGGACTGAGGCCCCGGCATGGACGGGAGAGGAATCCCGAGTGGTCCCCTAGCAACTCGCATGGGGACTGGCCTTTCCTGAGGCCACCAGAGCGGGTCCCTGAGGTCCCCGTCGTAACTCGAGAAGACCTGCCGCAACTCGAGAAAATCCAGGAGGTTCTCCCCTCCAGGCGAGATGAGGCCCATTTCCGCTGAGGCGTCTCGAGGCTGATCACACCTCACCTCTGGAACTTCGAAAGGGTCCTTCACACCCTTGGTGCAAATCAAGAAGTTCCCCGACGTAGCCGTCTCCACTCGAGAGGAATCACGAGGGTCCCGCCCACATCCAGAGGAGCCCCGTTTCCGCCTCGTAGCTCGAGATGAGGGATCCTTTCCCTGCTTCGTCGGGAAAGAGTTCCCGGCGTTCCCGTCGCATCTCAGGAGGAGGCCCTCTCAACAGGAACGGCGAGAGGAACTCCAGGGTCGTGCCACCATTCCAAGAGTCCCCCAGATGTCTCAGTCCATTCCAGAGGAACCTCTTTTCCCTTCACCGGCTCGTCTTTCACGCCGAGGATCGACTCACACCTAGGTGGCACGTGGCACAGCCCTGTGGGAAAGCCTCGTGGGAAAGCCTCGAGGGACAGCCTCGAGGGAAAGCCACAGATCCCTTGATCCACGTGACAGGAAGCGTGACACTACTGCTGCAGCTCGGGAGGAAAGCGCACGTGCATGCCCCCACTCGAGACGAGGCCTGACTCCCCTGGGGAGACTCAGAAGCACCCCAAGATCCATGGCAACACTGGAGAGGAATCCTCAGGTTCCGGCCCCGACTCCACACAAGGACTGAGGCCCCGGCATGGACGGGAGAGGAATCCCGAGAGGTCCCCTCGCAACTCGCATGGGGACTGGCCTTTCCTGAGGCCATCAGAGCGGGTCCCTGAGGTCCCCGTCGTAACTCGAGAAGACGTGCCGCAACTCGAGAAAATCCAGGAGGTTCTCCCCTCCAGGCGAGATGAGGCCCATTTCCGCTGAGGCGTCTCGAGGCTGATCACACTTCACCTCTGGAACTTCGAAAGGGTCCTTCACACCCTTGGTGCAAATCAAGAAGTTCCCCGACCTAGCCGTCTCCACTCGAGAGGAATCACGAGGGTCCCGCCCACATCCCGAGGAGCCCCGTTTCCGCCTCGTAGCTCGAGATGAGGGATCCTTTCCCGGCTTCGTCGGGAAAGAGTTCCCGGCGTTCCCGTCGCATCTCAGGAGGAGGCCCTCACAACAGGAACGGCGAGAGGAACTCCAGGGTCGTGCCACCATTCCAAGAGTCCCCCAGATGTCTCAGTCCATTCCAGAGGAACCTCTTTTCCCTTAACCGGCTCGTATTTCACGCCGAGGATAGACTCACACCAAGGTGGCACATGGCTCAGTCCTGTGGGAAAGCCTCGTGGGAAAGCCTCGAGGGACAGCCTCGAGGGAAAGCCACAGATCCCTTGATCCACCTGACAGGAAGCGTGACACTACTGCTGCAGCTCGGGAGGAAAGCGCACGTGCATGCCCCCACTCGAGACGAGGCCTGACTCCCCTGGGGAGACTCAGAAGCACCCCCAAGATCCATGGCAACACTGGAGAGGAATCCTCAGGTTCCGGCCCCGACTCCACACAAGGACTGAGGCCCCGGCATGGACGGGAGAGGAATCCCGAGTGGTCCCCTAGCAACTCGCATGGGGACTGGCCTTTCCTGAGGCCACCAGAGCGGGTCCCTGAGGTCCCCGTCGTAACTCGAGAAGACCTGCCGCAACTCGAGAAAATCCAGGAGGTTCTCCCCTCCAGGCGAGATGAGGCCCATTTCCGCTGAGGCGTCTCGAGGCTGATCACACCTCACCTCTGGAACTTCGAAAGGGTCCTTCACACACTTGGTGCAAATCA